>NC_056728.1:1682330232-1682407732 GCF_019279795.1 Protopterus annectens | reverse complement strand
AGGAACTGTAGTCACAACTTTTTATATGTAAACTGTGTAAAGTGAAAATGAATATACAATTCAACCAGGAGACATTCATTCATTTTTACTATTATTTTTTTATAATCTGCATTCATATCTCTCAACAGGCCCTGATTTTATAGAAAGTTTCTGATTTTGCCTCATATTATTACTCAGTTTCTTATATTTTGTAATTTTCTGATAAATCACTGAGGATTACAGGCAGTCAATAAACATAGGTTAGTACTAAGCTAACTGCCCTTGCGAGCCATTTTAAGCCTAGTCATTTATCCCTTGTGAGACTCAAACACTGCACCTTGTGTTTGTAAGGCAAACACCTTAACCATTAGGCCACCCTCCCAACCCATAGTTATTAGAGTTTCTTATTTCTTATTGTTCAAAAAACATGTTGATACAAATCCTGTTGCTCTGAGTTAGAGAAATATTTATTTTTTCTGCAGTTTGCACCTTTGTTCACCTGCCAGGCTTGCCTTTGAGCAAAGATGTTAAGAGGTATGTCTGCATTCATTAATCTTATTTTTCTCCAGTTTTGAAATGTATTGAAATCACCTTATTTTCATACAAATTTTATGTGCTACATTAAATCAATCCGTATGTCCAGATAAAGTTCATAATTTTGCTTAGTTCTTACTGTATTAAACTTTAATGACTCTGTTTAATAAGTCTCATTCAGTGTTTATTTCCTATTTATTGTCATCCAGAATTTGTTATATAATAAATATTTATTTACCACTTTTGCTCCAACTTTTGTCTCTGAATAGGAGTCATAGGTTTCAATTATGAATGATTGACTTCTAGCAGCCCAGAACTTTAAATGGTCAGTTACAAATGATAGAAAACACAGCTGCACTAAACACTATTCCCACAACAGCGCATCAGTGTTTTTGCAAGACAGCAAAGCCCCTGCACACCTATCCCCTACTAATTCCACAATAGCAACCTTTGGAAAAATATAAACACCCTGCAGTGGCTAACACAGAGATCACACAAGCTGTGATACTGAAGATTCACTAAAGGAACAGGAGATGTATTTGGGAAAGTTGAATAAAGGAAACAGATCTCAACAACTTATAGGGAAGTCAATTCATATTCATGGTCCGGGTACTTGGTGTACAAGATAGAAAGGCCAAACAAAATTGTGAAACAATATGCTTGTAAGTGAAATATGCTGCTGTTTACCAGCATTGTTGTTGAAACTTAGAAGATGTGGAAATAAGTGATCCCATCATAAGTAACACTTTAAAAAATCTGTAGAACCGAGTATGAATAGCACTGCTAACAAAATTAACAGACAAGCATGTTGTGCACTGTGATGGATAATCTGACACTGCATTACATCATGGTTACAGAATCAAGCAGAAGGTAGTATCCCTATCACATTAATAACCAAGCCAGCAGCATAGTAATTAGCAGCACTACACACATCAGTGGCCATTCATTAAACACACACAAGTCCAGACAAAACATAGAGATAGACTATGAAAACTATATGGAAGCATACGAATGACAAATATTTATGTAGAGACAAAGCTGTTCATACATGGATCACTGCTATTCTGTTGACACATGATTTCATCAAAACAGTGAGTGTGTATTAATTACCTTTAGAGAATGGGCTTACTGTACATCAGTACCCTGATTGTAGAAGTAACGTTCCCCAGCGGGGTACAAGTAATGCCTGGTGAAAAACGAGTTTGCCACTTCACGACAGCATATCAAGCCACCGTGAAGCTCAGACTGCTAAAAAATTAATGGCCGCCATTAGTTTTACACTCACTAAGCAGCACTTTTGCTGTTTAGCGAGTGTAAAAAAAAAAACAGAAAGAAACGTATGCGTGTGTATGTATGTGTATGTGTGTGTTTATTTTCCTGTCGGCGTGTGTAATTGAATGAATGTATGAAAGCAGAGGATACTGTGTGTGTGAGAGAGAGATTGAGAGAGAGAGAGAGAGAGAGAGAGCAGCCTTGTGTGAATGAATGTGTGTATGAAAGCAGGACAAACTGTGTGTGAGTGTGAGTGTGAGTGTGTGTGTGTGTGTGTGTGTGTGTGTGTGTGTGTGTGTGTGTGTGTGTGTGTGTGTGAGTGTGTGTGACCTGTGTATGAGAGAGAGAGACAGGTTGAGAGAGACTGAGACTGATCATGTGTGAATGAATGCCTGCATGAAAGCAGAACTGAATGTGTGTGTGTGTGTGTGTGTGTGTGTGTGTGTGTGTGTGTGTGAGAGAGAGAGAGAGACATTGAGAGAGTGAGAGCGATCTTAAGTGAGTGAATGCATGTATGAAAGCAGGAGTGACTGTAATAATGAGAGAGAGAGAGAGAGAGATCAAGAAAGACTGAGAGCAATCATGTCTGAGTGAATGCATGTATGAATGCAGAAGTGACTGCATATGAGAAAGAGAGAATGGGCTGTCTGTAAAATTGTTGTGTTTTCCTTACTTATTTCTTTTTTTAAATAATATATATATATATATATATATATATATATATATATATATTTATGTATTTTTAATGTAAAATGCTCCCTCCAACACCATTAACATATACTACAGAAAGTTTGAAACTTTAGGCAGAGGAACTATTTTACATAAAAAATAAAAATAAATAAATAAATAAATAATATAGTACTTAAAGAAATAAGTAAGTAAAACACAACAATTTTAGAGAGAACTCATTCTCTTAAGTGCAATAATGCCCTCTAGGGTGTGTGTTAATGTGCAATTAATGCCCTTCCAGGAGTGCAGAGGCCCTCCACTCATAACACCCCTGGGCGGGCATTAATTACACATTAACACACCCTGTTGGGCATTATTGCTTACTTATTGGAGATTTGGTCAAGTGTGTGTGATGATGAGGACAGCAAATTAGGTTCATGGAGGTTAAGTGTTTATTTATGGTTTTAATATCAAAAGTTTTGGATTTACATATTAGAGTTAGGGTAAGTGAAGGGGATAGATTTAATGATACACATGCTTGATTTGGTTTGTGATACGTGTGTGAGTGGAAGGCAGGTGTGTGTGTGTGTGTGTGTGTGTGTGTGTGTGTGTGTGCGTATGTGTATTTGAGGGTTAGGTTACAGCGAGGGATAGGTAAGGGAAAAGATTTAGTGTTCTGCATGTGTGTTTAAGCCCATTGATGCTCATGATATGTGTCTGAGTACCTTGTGTCATAGTAGCATTATAGAAAGGAGTTTTGTAAAGTAAGATTTTGGGTTAAGGATGGGATCTGTGGCAAGAAGAACCCCACACCACATTACTAATTTACAATAACCCAACCTTGTCCCTAACCATAATACCCCAACCTTGTCCCTAACCATGCCCCTTACCTTACAAAAACTCCTTTCATAACATTACCACTGTTATGACAAATTTGGACTGAATGTAGTAGTAGAATCTGGTTTTCAGATCACAAAAGGAAACTGTTTTGGCCTCTTGGTAGGTTGTTGTTTGAAATGCAAGCACTGATCAGCTTGCATTCAATGCTTTTTGATTTCAATGAACCATTCTATACTCACATGCAAATGCACCCACACAACTGGCAGGTAAAGAATGGTAAACTGAAAATCCCTCTGTAATTCATTACATTTCTTGAAGGTGCACAGTTTCTCTACTGTTGCACTAACAGTTTGCAAGGGTTAATCCACCTTACTACCCAGTGGGGCTGTGTAATGTTGCAGGAGACTATCTTTCATCATGAAACACAGGACCATGATACGATGTAAATGTTGACTGGTATGTAAGATTGACTAAAGGGGCAGGCAGAGCTCAGAACATCTCTGCATTCTGCATCCCAAACCTGTGTACTCTTCAGCAGTGGGCATCCCAATTCTGTATGCTGTTCAGCACTGCACATTCCCAACCCTGTATACTATGCAGCACGGTGCATCCCAACCCCGTATACTATTCAGCGTGGTGCATCCCCAACCCTGTATACTCTTGAGCACTGCACATCCCAAACCTGTATACTATGCAGCACAGCACATCCCAACCCTTTATACTATTCAGCACTGCATATCCCAACCCTGTATACTATGCAGCACTGTACATCCCAACCCTGTATACTATTCAGCACTGCACATCCCAGGCTTGTATACTATGCAGTACTATGCCTCCCAACCCTGTATACTATGCAATACTGACACATCTCAACCCTGTATACTATTCAGCACTGCACATCCCAACCCTGTATACTATGCAGCACTGTACATCCCAACTCAGTTTACTATTCAACATTGTGCATCTCAACCATATATACTATTCGGCACTGCACATCCCAAACCTGTATACTATTTAAAACTGCACATCCAATCCCTGTATGCTATGCAGCACTGCACATTCCAATCCTGTAAACTCTGCAGCACTGCACATCTCAGTCCAGTATATATGCAACTTTGTACATCCCAGTCCTGCATACAACTCAGCACTGCACATTCCAATCTTACATACTATGCAACACTGCACAGCCCAACCATGTATACTGTTCAGTACTGTACATCCCAACCCTGCATACTATTCAGCACTGTACATCTCAACCTTGTAAACTATGCAGCACTGAGGATCCCAGCCCTGTATAGTATTCAGCACTGTATATCTCAATCCTGTAAACCATGCAGCTGCAGCACTGAGCATCCCAACCCTCTACACTAGGCAGCACCACACATCTCAAACCTGCATCCTATGCAGAATGTGCATCCCAGCCATGTATATTATTCTACATCGTAAATACCGGCCATGTATACTATGCAGTACTGCACAACCCAGCCCTATAATCTATGCAGCAGTGCACATCCCAATGCTGTATCTTATGCAGCAGTGTGCATTCTAACCCTGTTTACTATTCAGTACTGCACATCCCAATCCTGTATACTACTCAGCATTGCACATCCCAATCCCATATACTGTTTAGCTTTGCATATCCAAACCCTGAATACTACTCAGCACTGCATATCCCAACCATGTATACTATTCAGTACTGCACATCACAACCCTGAATAGTATGTATCTCAGTCCTGTAAAGTATGCAGCACTGAGCATCCCAACCCTGTACACTAGGCAGCACCACACATCTTAACCCTGTATACTATGCATACCAACCCTATATATTATTCTACACTGTAAATCCCAGCCCTGTATACTATGGAGCACTGCACATCCCAACCCTATATACTATCAGTATTGCACATCCCAATCCCGTATACTATTCAGCCTCACATATCCCAACCCTGAAAACTACTCAGCATCGCACATCCCAACCCAGTATACTTTTCAGCACCACACATCCCAACCATGTATACTATACAGCACCATGTATCCCAAACCTGTATACTAAGCAGCACTGTGCATCTCAGTCCTGTATACTCTGCAACACTGCACATCTCAACCCTGTATACTATGCAGCACTGTGCATCCCAACCCTGTATACTATGCATCACTGTACATCCCAACCCTGCATGCTATTCAGTACTATGTATCCCAACCCTGTATACTACTCAGCACTGCACATCCCAACCCTGTATACTATACAGCACTGCACATTCCAATTTCTGTATACTATTTAGCACTGTGAATCCCAACCCTATATACTGTTCAGCACTGCACACTGTAAACTTATATACTATGCAACACTGTGCATCCCAACCCTGTACACTATTCAGCACTATGTATTCCAACCCTGTATACTACTCAACATTGCACATCCCAGCTCTGTATACTATTCAGCACTACACATCCCAACGTTGTATACTATGCAATACTGTACCCAACCCTGTAAACTATTCAGCACAGTGCATCCTAATACTGTATACTACTCAGCACTGCACATCACAACCCTGTATGCTACTCAGCACTGTACATTCCAATCCTATATACTATGCAACACTGCACATCCCAACCCTGTATAATATGCAGCACAGCACATCCCAATCCTATATACTATTTAGCACTGCATATCCCAACCCTGTGTACTATGCAGCACTGCACATCGCAACCCTGTACACTATGCATCACTGCGCACCTCAACCCAGTTTTCTATTCAGCATTGCGCATCCCAACCATGTATACTACTCAGCACTGCACATCCCAAACCTATATACTATTTAGAACTGCACATCCCAACTTTGTATGCTATGAGGCACTGCACAATCCAATCATGTATACTATGCTGCACATCCCAGCCCTGTATACTATGCAGCATTGCACATCCCAATCCTGCACACAACTCAGCACTGCACATTCCAATCCTGTATACTATGCAACACTACACAGCCCAACCATTCTGCTGAATAGCTGCATACTTGAGCTGTTTGGTTAGCTGTTACATACCTACATCAACTTTATTACAAGCTGAGATAAGTACAAACTTGCAGTGTTATAAGATAGTACTGCATTTTATTTTTTCTGTTTTATTATTTCATTGAATATTGTGTTAAAAATAGTACTGCATTTATCTGCTTATTAATTTGTTTCATTAAAAATTGTGAGCTCTCTCTGTCTGCAGTTAATGGGTTTATTCTTCTCACTTCATTGATATTCGGTGTTGAAGTCTTAGCCTAGAGGGTTTCCCTGTGCCTTTAAGTCTTAGTCCCTTATCTCTGAAATTATTTCTGCTGAATAGCTGCATACTTGAGCTGTTTGGTTAGCTGTTACATACCTACATCAACTTTATTACAAGCTGAGATAAGTACAAACTTGCAGTGTTATAAGATAGTACTGCATTTTATTTTTTCTGTTTTATTGTTTCATTGAATATTGTGTTAAAAATAGTACTGCATTTATCTGCTTATTTATTTGTTTTACTGAAAATTGTGAGCTCTCTCTCTGTCTGCAGTTAGTTTTCCCACACACCCGCCCTGTTCTTGTTGTGGCATTAATCTTGGTGGCTTTGGAATTGACTGCCCTCCTGTAAATTTGTGTTTGAGCACTCCTCCTGGTCCCATCTCCTTTGCTCACTCAACCGAGTACAGTGAGATCATATTTTGATTTTAGACACTTCTACCATTTCCATCTGTTCAGCTCTATCCTAGTCTAGTCTCATTAGCTCATCCTGCCTAATACAGAGAGAACATTTGAGTAGGCATACCCACTTAGGCCCTGAACTTATCTGATTGAAGACTGCTGGAACAGGGCTTAGTTCTGAGGTTTTTTACTGGTTAATTGGGTAATTTGTTTAAATCAGTTTGCTCATGTTCTATTGTTATATATAAAAAATTGCACTTTATCTGCTTTTACTGTATTTGTGGTTCTTCCTACTTTATTACCTTATTTTGCTTTTGCCTCTTATTAAAAGTACTCAGTTGTGTTTATTCTGCATTTATTCTGTTTGGTAGCAACCTGATTAAATTGTAACTGCTATTCTAAGTCTTTTGGTTAAAGCACTTGGGCTTCAGACCATTTGTTTTACATTAAGAAGGCTTGTGGTCTGCACTGTTGTGGCAGGACAGGTAGCTTACATCCTTCTAAGCTGGGAATTGCTGATTGAAGGCTCAGTGTCTGTTATTTTAAAAGTCTATTAGTTCTGGTTTAAGCACTTGGGCTCCAAGCCAGTTATTTTACATTAAGAACGTTTGTGGTCTGCAATCTTGTGGGAAGAGAGGCTAGATTCTGTCTTTCTGAGCTGGGAATTTCTGGTTAAAGGCTTACTTGTGCCTGCTTATTTGAGCTGCTTTTCTAATATTGGTGCGCTTTGTCTGCTGTAGCATAGACTAGAATCAGGCCTGCTGAATCTAGCTTTGTTTGTATAACTTGAGCACTAATCCAGGCCATCTTTTTTGGAGAAGGTTCCCCTGCACCCTAGTGGCAGGAGTGTGTGGTTAGAACTTGTCTGATTGAAGACTGCTGGAACAGGGCTCAGTTTTGAGTTTTTTTACTGGTTAATTGGGTAATTTGTTTAAATCAGTTTGCTCATTTTCTATTGCTATAAAAAATTGCACTTTATTCATCTGCTTTTACTGTAATTGTGTTTTTTCCCACTTTATTGCCTTAGTTTGTTTGTGCTTCTTCTTACAAGTACTTAGTTGTATTAATCTGCTGCAGATATTACTGCTTGGTAGTAGCCTGATTAAATTGTAACTGTTATTCTAAGCCTTTTGGCTTAAGAACTTGGGCTTCGGACCAGTTGTTTTATATTAAGAAGGTTTGTGGACTGCATTGTATTGGCAGGACAGGTAGGTTACATCCTTCTAAGTTGGGAATTGCTGATTGAAGGCTCAGTGTCTGTTATTCTAAAAGTGCATTAGTTCTGGTTTAAGCACTTGTGCTTCAGGCCAGTTATTTTACATTAAGAAGGTTTGTGGCCTGCATTCTTGTGGGAGGAGAGGCTAGATTCTGCCATTCTGAGCTGGGAATTTCTGGTTAAAGGCTTATTGTGCCTGCTTATTTGAACTGTTTCTTTCTGAAATTTGTGCACCTTGTTTGCTGTAGCCCAGAAGTTAGTAGTTTATTGGCCATTTTGGGCTAATTTCTATCTCTTTTATTTCCCTGCTATAAAAACCGCATTTGCGCTTTTTTTTGTGCTTGTATTCAGCTCAGCAAGTGCCTGCCAGGTGTCCTGCAGAGTGCCACAGCAGCATAGAGACAAAAGAGAGACTTTGGAGTGATTAAGTATAATTTTTTTGCATTTTCTTGCAGTCTTTAACTAATTCCACCTAAAACACCAATTTTTCTTAGTGTTTCTGTGATTTAAAAAGCTTGTTTCTGCTACATATTGTACTTATTTGCTGCCTGCACTTGAACTAAGTCATTTTTGTGTTTAAATAGTCTGTTAAACTGTTGTAGGCTACACACTAAAGTTCGATAGCCATTTCTGTGCATTTAAAGTGTTTTTTGATTGTATCTGCTTTATTTTCTGAAATAAAATATAATTGTTTCCTACCTTTCTGAACTAGTATAGTCCAGTTTTCAGGTTATTGCTGAATTCAGGGCTGTGTTACAAGTTTCTGTGTTGCCCATACCTTACTTGGATAGAAGGAAGTTTTTCTGTTCACCTGTGAGAGAGGGGAGCTTTGAGCAGCCTATCTGTCCCTGGAGGAGTAGTTTCAGCCTGGAAGTTAGTAGTTTATTGGCCATTTAGGGCTAATTTCTATCTCTTTCATTCCCCTGCTATAAAAACTGCATTTGCGCAGTTTTGTGCATAGGGCAGCACCAGTTAGCTAGGGTTAAACTATTCCCGGCTCCACGAAGTCTTCTCTTGAAACTAGACAAACTTTCAACTTAAGCACTCAAACCATTCATTTCACAGCCCAGCACTTGCTCAAAACCCAAAGCAAGCACTAATTAACTCTAACACTAGACCCTGCTATACTGTCCAGAAGGACAAGTCTCTCTAGTCATCCCTACCAGGCAATCAATAAAACAGCTTACTTTACCTATTCAGGCATGTCCAAAGGGCAGTTTCAGGTGTACTCTCCAGTCCAGCTGGTGAATCTGGGCATTTTGAGGCAATGTTACAACTGCCTCATGTACACAGACAACTCTCTCCTCCTACCACCAAACACTAATATATGCGACAGATGCAATCATGCAGCCAAACTGGAGGCAAAGCACTCTCAACCCAAGACTGGAACTGACAGTCAAGAGGAGAAGGGAAATACTTGCAACACACCACCAGTCTTACATAGACCTATTAAACCAACACCAGCAAATAACACACATAAATACATGAAAACATACTCAAAGGCTCTAAATAATAATCTGTAAAAGCAACATAGACCTCCAAAGCAGACATCCAAGCAACCTCCACACTCCATCACAAACCATGAAACACATACTTCACATAATCAGTGTGCCACACAATCACAGCCCTTAAGGCAAAATAACATACCCAACACACTAGTAATAGGTGACTCTATAGTTAGGCACACTGATGTCCCACTAACTAGGCTGGACAAGGAGAAGGTTACAGTTAGTTGCCTGTCGGGTGCCAGGTTCTGGCACATAACACAAGCACTCAGGTCACTCCAGAACAAGTACAAATATGACTCTGTCATTGTCCATGTTGGTGCAAATGACCTGAGACATACCTCCCTGGACTACATGAAAAGAGACATGGAGGAGCTCTCTGAACATGTAGCCCAGGCCGGTATGACTCTGACCCTGAGTAGCATCCTGCCCTCACCAAGAATGATGCCACAGTATAAAGAGAAAAATGACCAATTTCAACAATTGGCTAAGTTTCTGGTGTCATTCAAAGGGGATCCAGTATCTGTCTGCCTGTTATGACATGCTCGACAGATGGCTTGCACCTGTTTTCTGGCCCTCTGGCCATTTTGCCACCCCCATAATGCCTTTTTTAGGCAAGGCTCAAAATACAAACCCACCAAAATCTGAGGGTAATGCTACTCAACGCCTGAAGTCTAAACCTCAAAATGCATGCATTCGAGACACTCCTCAGTATGGAGAACATTGATATCTGTGCAGTAACAGAAACCTGGTTTAAGGCTCCAGAGAGCACACCAGCACTACCAGGCTATAACTCAAGCCATGCTTTTCGGCCCAAGGACCCGGACCAAAACACAAAAGGCAGGGAGGCATCCATATTTATCAAGGATACCCACACCTCCAGGTTAGTGGGCAGCACGATGCCTCAGAGATCATCCATGTGCAACTAACAATGGGCAAAACTGCAATTTAAATTGCAGCTTGCTACAGATCACCCACCATGACCCAGAACCCCCATTCCGCATTTCTGGAGACACTGGAAAATATGAAGGTCCTACAAAACACCCTAATATTGGGTGATTTCAATTACCCAAACATTAACTGGGAGAACTACTCAAGTACTAACTCTCTTGCCCAACGCTTCCTAGAATTTATAAACTCAAACACCCTGGATCAACTGGTCAGCACCCCTACCAGAGGTGACAACATATTGGACCTGGTCATCACCAACACCGGAGGTCAACCCCTCGCTGATTAGATCAGACCATAGACTAATCACTTTGGATATCCACATTCTGCCCCCACCCCCATTCAAGGAAACCACCATGAAAAACTTTTCAAAAGCAAATTTCACGTTACTTAAGACCGTGGTGGAAAGGTTCACAGCCTTCATGCTAAAGGACAATGCTGTCCAAGCAGCTGAATTCCTTACAAAGGCACTCTATGAGCACCTGCAGGAATGCATGGATCATGCTATCCTAAGCAAAACCAAGACTCACTCCTCCAAGAAAAGGAAACAGTCTGGTGGACCCTTGCCATAAACAAGCTATACAATAGAAGGAGGAAACTAGTACAGAAAATAGTAAAATCCCAAGAAGGAAAGACATCCCTGATCAGTATCAGCAGAAAACTATGATCCCTCATAAAATCATCCAAGGCTAGCTTCAAAAGAAAAATTGCCAAGGACTCCAAAGATAACCACAAAGCGTTCTTCAGCTATGTAAAGAACCTAAATGGAAACTCTCAGATCTGCTCTGAGTTAGTGCAGAATGGCACAAAATACACTGAACCGACTGATATTGCCAACATTCTGGCAGACAGGTTTAGTGCAAACTTCACCCCCCTCTCACCCCCTAAAGGGCCCATAACCATACCAGAAGAATGTAGAGCCCCAGCAATCACTGACACACAGGTTAAAACAGCCCTATCCAAAGCCAAAATGAACTAACGCCTCACCTAAACACACTGTTCAAACTCGGCCTCTCTACAGGCTATGTACCCATAGAGTGGCACACAGCAACAGTTATCTTGCTCCACAAAGGTGGAGCCACAACGGACCCTGGGAACTATCGCCCTATAAGCCTGACTAGCCTGGTCTGCAAGGCTATGGAGTGCATCATCATGGAACTCATTAACAGAGACATTGGGAACCTCCAAACACTGGACCCTACCCAGTTTGGCTTTGTTAAGGGCAGATCATGCCTCCTAAACCTGGTGGACTTCTTTGAGACAGTTACCAAAGCTTTAGATGAGGGAAAGGAGGTCCACACAGCCTACCTAGACCTTGCAAAGGCTTTTGACACCATTCCCCATTCTGGTATTATAGACAAGCTCACCAGCCTGAACATAACCCCCTACGTCACGAGATGGAGTGCCAATTGGCTCATGGATAAAACCCACATGGTGAGAGTTGCAGGCTCTAGGTCTGACTCTAAACGGGTTACAAGTGGCATCCCCCCGGGCACAGTCCTGGGACCCCTCCTGTTCAGTATATACTTCTCAGAGGTACTGGCAAGCACAGGAGGACTATGGCTGACCAAGTTTGCAGATGACTGCAAACTGGGAGCCATAACTGACTCTCCAGCTGATACAGACATCCTCCAGAAGGGTCTCACTGAGTTGGATACCTGGTGTCAAAATCATGGCCTCAATCAAATGCCAAAACGTGAATAGTCATCCCCTTTGGAAAAAACAAAGTACCCGCGAACTACCACATAAGTGGTAGTCCCCTAAATACAGAAAATGTAATAAAGGATCTGGGGGACCCAAGTAGATAGTAATCTCTCCTTTGATAATCATATTGCCAAGGTGGTTAGAAAATTCTTCTATGTGGTCCACCTAATCACAAAAGGGTTCACATCTAGAACAAAAGAGGTTATTGTGCCCCTCTACTCATCATTCATCAGACCCATCATAGAGTACAACACTCCATTTGAGATGTACCTTACACGACACCTGCAACAGCTGAAAAGACCACAGAAGTATCTCACCAAGAGGATTACTGGCCTCAAACAGATGCCCTATTCAGCCCAACTGAAGAAACTCCAGCTGTACTCGGTTGCATGCCGCTTACTCAGAAGAGATCTCTGCCTGACATACAAGGCCATGTCCAACCCAGAATTGAGGGACATGCTCCACCTAAAAAAAAAAAAACAAATCCCTGAGAGCCACACGGTCTAAGGATCTAAACCTCACCACAATGATAAATAGGACATACTGGAGGGATAGATTCCTGTCCCAGAGACTCCCCATGCTTTGGAACAGGATTCCAATCTACATTAGGCAGAGCCCCTCACTAACACTCTTCAAGAGAAACCTTGACGAGTGGATGGGAAACAGAAAATTTACCCCGGGGATCGCTGCAGTGGCTCTGCTGGACAGAGGCACATGGAACTAATCTAATGGGGCAGAGAAAGCCAACACATTCTGGCTAGGCTTACAGATGCCCTCGGGCAGATAGCCTAGCACTTACCTATGAACTTATGTATACTGTTCAGTACTGCACAACCCAACCCTGCATAATATTCAGCACTGTACATCTCAATCCTGTAACTATCCAGCTGCAGTACTGAGCATCCAAAGCCTCTACACAAGGCAGTACCACACATCTCTATCCTGTATACTATATGGAACTATGCATCCCAACCCTGTATACTATTCTACACTGTAAATCCCAGCCCCGTATACTATGCAGCAGTGCACATCCCAACCCTGTTTACTATTCAGTACTGCACATCCCAATCCTATATACATTTCAGTCTTGCATATCCCAACCCTGGATAATACTCAGCACTGCATATCCCAACCATGTATACTATTTAGTACTGCACATCCCAACCCTGCATACTGTTCAGCACTGTGCATCCCAGTCCTGTACACTAGGCAGCATCACACATCTCATCCTCATTTTTACTATGCAGAACTGTGCATCCCAACCCTGTATACAATGCAGTACTGCACATCCCAACCCTGTATACTATGCAGCAGTGCACATCCCAGCACCGTATCCTGTACAGCACCATGCATCCCAACCCTGTTTACTATTCAGCACTGCACATCCCAGTCCTGTATACTCCTTAGCATTGCACATCCCAATCCCATATACTATTCAGCCTTGCATATCCCAACCCTGGATACTACTCAGCACCGCATATCCCAACCATGTATACTATTCAGTACTACACATCCCAACCCTGCATACTGTTCAGCACTGTGCACCTCTGTCTTGTAAACTTCACAGCACTGCACATCCCAACCCTATATGCTATTCAGCACTGCACATCCCAATCCCGTATACTATTCAGCCTCACATATCCCAACCCTGAAGACTACTCAGCACCATACATCACAACCCTGTATACTATTCAGCACTGCACATCCCAACTCTGTATACTATGCAGCACCATGTATCCCAAACCTGTATACTAAGCAGCACTCTGCATCCCAACCTTGTATAGTATGCAACACTGCACATCCCTACCCTGTATACTGTGCAGCACTGTGCATCCCATCCCTGTATACTATGCAGCACTGTGCATCCCAGCCCTGTATACTACTCAGCAATGCACATCCCAACCCTGTATACTATGCGGCACTGCACATCCCAATTTTTGTATACTATTCAACACTGTGAATCCCAACCCTATATACTGTTCAGCACTGCACATTTCAACCTTGTATACTATGCAGTACTGTGCATCAAAACCCTGTACCCTATTCAGCACTGTGTATCCTAATCATAGACGCTGGAAGCTATTGAAGACTGGGGTGGGGCAGAGAGTGAGAGGGGTACTTAGTGATCTAAAAAGGGCACTGTTTTATAACTATTTACTATCACAACGTAAGTTCACTTGGAGGGTATTTTAAGCTTAGCCAATTCTCTTTTGGTGCTTGAATTAACATTTCCCGATTGGCCTTACCTATCCCATGGCTGATAACTGTAAATTAGTCCTAGTGAGAATAACTGTGATCATACCATAGATAATTTGAAAGGACCCATATAAGGGATGCAGCATTTAGGAACTGTCTCTATCCATTAGTGACAAGAGGTGCAATCCTGGAGTGCATTTTCTATTACCCATCCTTAGATCCAAATTGCATTTGAACATGGACAGTGATGAGCTCTGTTTTACTTGAATGGATACTCTGTTCTGGAACAGTGGTAGCCCCTGTGATATATATCCATCTCTCCACAACATTCAATTTAGATACCTGGACTGAGTATTTGACTTGTTGATGTCATTTGACTTGTTGATGTTCAGTAGGTCTATCAGTATTAGGTTGGAGGATGCCTTGTATGCCAAACACGTCACCTCTAAGAACTCTATAGGGTACTGAGTACAGTGAGAAATCTTTGAGGAGGTCCATGCAAGACCTTTTGTTTAGGACTTGTATCCTTTTAGTAAGGTCTCTCTGTGGGTATTCCAATTGTTGCATGGGTCTGGACAGATACATGCCAAAGTGGGCATTTTATAAATTTATTGACCTAATGAGGACTTTTTAAAGGGGGACAATAACATCTCTAGATCTAGTCACAATCAATTTGTTTATAAGCTGTGCAATATAGAAATACTTTCTTATGTCTCTGGGCACATGTTGGTCAAAAGGTAGGTCACTGTACACACAAGTTCCGGAATGCCAAACAACTGGGTCAGTTCTCATGGGGCATTGTCAATTTGGCAGTTCCCTGGAGTAGATGACTTCCCAAAGGATACGATAAAGTATTTTTTGGAGTTTAGTTTCAATTCATGATTCTGGCACCAGTTATTGTTTGGGGCAAACCTTCCTGTATGATGATTAAGTCTTTGGGGATTCAATAACTGCTCCTAGCGTGCAGTCATTTCAAACTTAGCCAGCCAAAACCCTTTCATATTTCCTTATACTTTTATTTTTTTACACTTGAGTTTCAGACAAACACTGAGCCATTTACTAAACAAACAATACTGTCTCACAATGAAAGCAGACTTAGCATGAGCAATAAACTTCTCTGTCCTTGAAACTCATGTTTATTGAAACGGCATGAAAACCCACATCCATTTTGCATTTGGCCAGTGGAGGACTAAGCTTACATCTGGGCTGTTTTCAAACCACAGGCTCCTTACACATTTTAGGGACATGCATACATGTATGCGTTCTTTGATCCACCTTCCTGATTTGTATTAAATTATATTCCTTGTATAATACAGCACACTTTTTAGAGAGTGTTTTATATTTATTGTTTTGAACATTTTTCCAGTAAGCAACGAAACAAAATGTATGAACCAATAATGACAAAATTGCCCAATTCAGAACATTCCCATCATAAAAGTCTACTCAAACTTCTGGCATTATAATCCACCAATATCAGTAAATATGTACAATCTCTGCAGAAGTAAAAGACATCTAAATAATTCCACATTAAAGAGATCTGTAACTAATGAAGAGGGTGCTGCTAGTAAACAACTTTATATTTCATTGTTTCATCTACAAATAAACTGCCCTTTGCCCTTGAAGAATAAATTGTCTATGTTACATTAAAAAAATGTTAAGCTAGTAATATTGCAATAGGGAATGGATGGCAAACTGATAACAGGTTCGTAGTTACTAGGTATCTCCTCCAAAGGAGGGCATTCTCAGGACTGCAGCATCCACCCCCTTTAAAGTACAACACAGTATAGTATAGTACTTGTTGTGCTACTAACAATGCAAGCAGGTTTGGTATAAGCAGGACTAAACTTGTCTTCCCCTGAAGCTCTAAGCTCCTTGTAAAATCCACTTCATACAACTATATATTTCAACTTTGCAGCACAAGAAATCTGGAAAAAGAAACTTGAAGGCTATTGGACCATAAACCTTTTACCAAATTTTCCATAACATTACTGGTTACCCTGTAAATGGCTTGCTGTCTAAGTAAAGGTTTTACAGGGATACTTAGTCACTTCATGCTGAATAATGTACAGATTGCTGAATTATATCTGCTTCACTGTAGTTTTATAATGCAAATTAGTAAGTACCCCAGCATGCAATTTGCACAAAGCAGGAACAAAATTCTGGAGAGAATGACAGTTTACCATGAGATGTACACACACTCTTACACATGGCATGAACACTTAAGGACAGTTTGTAGGCTCATCAATTCACTTGTAACATGTCTTTTGGATGTGAAAGGAAGTGGAGCACTTGCTGAAAATCATGAGGGAACACAGATTCTACACAGAAGCCACCTGGCTGATAATAAGGCAAACTGTTTTCCTGCAGTGCATTATATACCTTAACTAATGAACTTGCAGCATTAACATTACATGACCTACTATATTATTTTACAAATTCATAGTAATAATGTTAATACAACTGCTGTTTTAAACATTTAATCACTGTGTAACAACTTTATGTTTAAAGCTACAACTTTTCTTAAGTAAGAGCATTTAGGTACGCTGTATAACCCCGCATCCCCCCACAAATGTCATGCTGTGATAAAATACAGCAGGTAAGCTCCCCTCAAATAAAGCAATCTTTACAAGCAGATTACATTGAAATGTTTGGACCAAAAACTGTGGAAACTATGACAACAGAAAAAAACTATGGCATTTGTGGATGGAATCCTGCCTGAGGGTGAACTTCTATTACAGGTTAGTGCTTCCGGCACTATCTTCATTTTCTGCTAAGCATTGTTAGGCTTTTGAAATGCATTGACTCTTACCATTTTGTGTGACACATGGACCAACCACAACAGCAGGCTTCTATCTTGTTAGGAAGTAGCCAACAATCATAGTAGTATGTAGAAAAATAAGTATTCTGTAAGTGAAGTAAACTACTTTATTGTACTATAAGACAAACACAAGACCTACAGGTGAGGTAACTACCAAATTTATTTTTTTATAAGGAATGGTATTTCTTTTTTTCATCATTAGTCATAGAAATTGAATGGAATCTTAACTGTTTTATGTGCACATGAGATTAACTCTTTGCTATTCTGGTCCAGGAAAATCTTTCCCTTTTTATCATGTCTTGCAAGAGCCATATTAGGCAAGGCAATCCTCCAAGAACAACGTCAACATGGCCTTCTCATAGCCACTGCTTCTACAAAAAAATGTAACCACCCTGCAATCCACCAAAATAAAATCTGCTAGCTTATTTCTATCTCCCCCACATGAACACCACTGCACCATCATTGCCAAAGCTAGGTGGCTTCCAGTCTGTCTCAGAGTGGATCTACTCTTAAGCTGTCTCCTGTTCATACTCCTGTAACCAAACTCTTTTCTACCTCTTGCAGTCAAACACAATCTAAAACAACTCCTGCAACCTCTGTAGCCTCTCCCAAAGTACTGCATCACTCCATACAGTCCTAATCAAACTTGACTACACTGACTACTCTTTCTCCATTTTTGTTCCAAAACTTCGGAAATCATTTCCCCCCAACTAAAAGAGATATTCTCTTTTTCCCTTTCAGAGACTAACACAAAAAAAAATCTATATTATAAAGCAGTCTGTGTGTGCCCTACCTCAGGGACATTACTTAAGCACTCACCTACTTCTTCATCTCCTCTGCATTGGCCTACACACACACACACACACACACACACACACACACACACACACACACACACACGCGCGCGCGCGCATGCACGCACACTTATACTTGAATTGAATGACAGCAAAAAGGAAGCATGTACTGTACTTGATTTGAATGGATATACACACTTCCCTTAGTTGGATGACAACACACACAGTAGCAAATCCCCCACCCCCACACACACACACACAGCAAAATAATTCCCTTACCTGAATTGAATGGCAAGCTCGGCAGCAGTAGCAGCAATGTTTGAATGGCAGCAATAAGACACATGTACTTTCAAATTGCACGTGTGGGTGTTCAGGAAGAACAAGACACCACTGAGCACAGCTAGTTGTAAATTCCACATGCGTGCAAGTGGACTTCCGCTTTGGCATGTGATGGATCCTTAAAGAAGACGCTCACTGCTTTTAATTGCCTATGTGGCTTAGTGAAGATGATGTTTGGAGCTGTAAAAGTGTGTGGGGGGTGCTCCCGCCCCCTCGCTCTATGGTTCCGGTGCCTATGATCCTAATGCTGTATGCTACTCAGCACTGCACATCACAACCCGGTATACTACTCAGCACTACACACTCCAATCCTGTATACTATGCAACACTGCACATCCCAACCCCATATACTATGCAGCACTGCACATCCCAACCCTGTACACTATGTAGCACTGTGCATCCCAGCCTTGTTTACTACTCAGCACTGTACATCCCAACCTGGTATACTACTCAGTACTACACACTCAAATCCTGTATACTATGCAACACTGCACATCCCAACCCTGTATACTATGCAATACTGCGCATCCCAACCTTGTATACTATTCAGCACCACACATCCCAACCCTGTATACTATGAAGCATCATGCATCCCAACCCTGTATACTATGCAGCACTGCACATCCCAACCCTATATATACCCCTTTTTCTTCCCCTGCTATCTACCTGGCTGCTGTGCGCTCTGTTTGAGTGCTTGTCCTACACCTGGTGAACCTGTATATTCAGTACCTAAATACCAGCAAGTCATTCTCCTGGAAGTCTTTGGAATTACCCACCAGCTCCCTGAGAGGCCAGCTTTTCTAAGACAGTGAAACCTGGTGAACCTGTACATTCAGTACCTAAATACCAGCAAGTCATTCTCCTGGAAGTCTTTGGAACTAGCCTGGACTCTGAAATTACCCACCAGCTCCCTGAGAGGCCAGCTTTTCTAAGACAGTGAAAGTATGTGCTAGTCTATATACCAGAACTTTGTACCAATACTTCAGGCTGAGAACCCTGCAACGCTAGGCAAGTTTCCCATTCAGGATAGCCAGCAGCCTAGGGCCCCCCCATCTATATTTTTTTGTGATTTTAGCCTATACCCAGAAACAGCCTATACTCTCCTTTTGTATTTAATAACCCAACTCCCTCTTTCCTGGAGCCTACCACCATTATATGTGAGGGATTTGTGACAGTTAACTCACTGGCCACTAGGTGGCGCCTTACCCTTACTGTTCTATATCTTAGTCTCTACAACTATCTCTCTACTAGTCCTCCCAACCCTATTTTTTGCTTTGTTTTCAGCTTCTCCTCTTCTTAGAGCCTGTTCTGCACATCCCCTCCCTTGTCCCAGTGTACACCTTTTACTACACCCTATCTCTCTTACATGTATATGTACCTTACACTAACATGTTAACCTACTTCTACTTTTTCCTCACTTTCAAACTTACCTGTATACTTACCCCATTCTACAGATTGTCTTCCTGGTTGTCCACTCTCTTGTCTCAGATATCTAGCTTTCCTTCCACCCCTACAGCTCTTATACCCTTGGTATCCCTCCCTTTCCTACAGTGCTCAATCCCCTCTCCTTTACTCCTTATACTTGGACCACATCCAGCTGTGTCTACTATTCCCCACTCACTCTTATACTTCTGGGTTCCTCCCACTCACACTACTCTTTCCCCTTTATTACACTCCTAATTTTCCTTATCTCGCGGTTTCTGCCCCATACCTCTGCGCATGATTCACTCCCCTCCCCCTGCCCTCACACCCTTGCTCACCTGATAAATATACCCCTTATACTGGGAAGCCATCTTTCTTCCCCTGCTATCTACCTGGCTGCTGTGTGCTCTGTTTGAGTGCTTGTCCTACAGTAAGTTTACCACTGTTCTTTATTTTTCCACTGAAGTGTGAATACCTGCATATGTCTACATGGATAACTGCGGCTGATTGGAAAAGAATGCAATATAAATGTTTCTTTTGTTAGCAAAGCTTTCGCTGATATCATTGTCTCCCACAAAGCGTTTGCGCGTGGGATTGTAACTGGAGGCTTGTTATAGGGTTAGTTTACCAATGTTCTTTATTTTCCTACTGTAGTGTGAATACCTGCTTATTTCTATATGGATAACTGCTGTTGTTTGAAAAAGAATGCAATGTAATTGTTTCTTTCGTTAACAAAGCTTTCGCTGATATCATTATAGGGTTATTTTTGTCACCTACAAAGCGTTTGCACGTGGGATTGTATCTGAAGGCTTATTATAGGGTTATTCTTGTAATTATGTGGCCTCACTCATGCTCCACAACTGTTTGATGGATATATTAAATGTTACTATCTAACGCTCTCACTACTAAAGCTCGCATAAAAATAGCGCTGACCATATGTGTTCGCTCATAACAAGTCGGCTACTGTTGAATGGATTTCCTCTTGATTACTGCCCTATAGCTCTACATATTCTTTCTTAAGACAATTTGCTGCACATATTACTTGTTTTGTTTAAACGCTGACTCTACCGACACTATCACCCATATAGAACTGAGCATGTGGGAATGGTTCTAAAGGATCGACAATTGCTGTCATACTTTAGCTGAGAGTATCGCACTGTTACTTATATTTTGCCATTGATAGGACTAACTGGCACAGCAATACCATTAGCGAGTCACTAAGCCATGAATAACACCAGCTATCTTTACTCGCCCCAATAGATAACCCTGTGATTGAGTTACTGCCTAACTCACACAAGTAAGCACAACTGATTTCTCTCAGATAGCATCGACATATAACTATATAGTTAACAAAGCTCTTTCCAACCTGGCTAAATGTACATATTGCAGTGAGTTGTTAGAATAGTAACAGTACCTGTGTTGCTTTATTGTACTCTCTAAATGTTTAAATCGAATGAAAGTTTTACTGTCTAGATGTTTTAGAACAATTTAGTGATTTCACTGTTTTGTGTCAAATATTTATAGTTGTGACTGTACGCCTGTTTTCTATTGACTGCAATTCCTAGTATTATCTACCTCACTACCTTCTCTCTTCCTACTTTTACCAGCCTGGTGAACCTGTACATTCAGTACCTAAATACCAGCAAGTCATTCTCCTGGAAGTCTTTGGAACTAGTCTGGACTCTGAAATTACCCACCAGCTCACTGAGAGGCCAGCTTTTCTAAGACAGTGAAAGTATGTGCTAGTCTATATATCAGAACTTTGTACCAATACTTCAGGCTGAGAACCCTGCAATGCTAGGCAAGTTTCCCATTCAGGATAGCCAGCAGCCTAGGACCCCCCCCCCCAATCTATATTTTTCTGCGATTTTAGCCTATACCCAGAAACAGCCTATACTCTCCTTTTGTATTTAATAACCCAACTCCCTCTTTCCTGGAGCCTACCACCATTATATGTGAGGGATCTGTGACAGTTAACTCACTGGCCACTAGGTGGCGCCTTACCCTTACTGCTCTATATCTTAGTCTCTACAACTATCTCTCTACTAGTCCTCCCAACCCTATTTTTTGCTCTGTTTTCAGCTTCTCCTCTTATTAGAGCCTGTTCTGCACCTCCCCTCCCTTGTCCCAGTGTACACCTTTTACTACACCCTATCTCTCTTACATGTATATGTACCTTACACTAACCTGTTAACCTACTTCTGCTTTTTCTCACTTTCAAACTTACCTGTATACTTACCCCATTCTACAGATTGTCTTCCTGGTTGTCCACTCTCTTGTCTCTGCCCGCTCCATTCGCCCTTCGGGCTCACTCCGCTCTCCTACCCTGCCCCCAATTCTCACCCGCCCCCAGTACTCCTACATTTATGTCTCTAGTTACCACACCCCTATCCTAATTTCACCAATCAGATAAGAACCTATCATATACTCATTCAACCTTTTCTACTGAACATCACAGCCACTAATTAACTTACCTACCTCCTCCCCTATTTTCTTAAAGTCAAACTACTACTTCCTTATATAACTACAAGCTATCTGTCTCCTCCTTGCTTACCTCCCCAAACATTGAAATGTTCACAACACTTATACCTCCATAACATAAACTCCTTATCTGCTTATTAATTTTTTCTTCTCTCATTACTACCTACCTCTTAACCTCCTATGAATACCCACTCTACTCTACTCTTCCCTTTCCATCCAAACATACCTCTACACCTATATCAACTTTCTCTCATACCTTCTTAAATCTCACTACCCAACCCAAATACCTACTAGCCAAATACCACAGGCTAGCATATTCAAAATTAAGCAAACCAAAATCTAGGAAACTTATCGACAGCTTTCACAAACTTCCCCACCCAAATGATTTTAAACTCCCTCACCTACTGTTGGATGGAGATATTAATCCTAACCCTGGTCCACACAATACCAATAGCAGTACCTATAAAAAACAAGATAACGTTACTTCTCTATAATCTACCATACCAACCAACTCTCTCTCTATTGCCCATTTCAATATACGAAGTATTTGTAATAAAATTACTCAAGTCCATGCCCTTCTGGAAATCCATCAATTTGATATTTTATGTTTAACTGAAACATGGCTAAAGCCTACCATCAAAGACAATTAAATTACTCCACTTAGGTATAACATCATTAGACTCGATTGCACTGCAAAAAAGGGAGGAGGGGTAGCAATTCTCTATAAAGCACAATTCCAAATTAACATTATACATCAGTCTCTTAGCCTAGATAATCATGCAGAGATAATCAGCTCCAAACTTCAAGTCAACAGTAGTAAAGCCTTAAATATCATATGTGTTTATCTTCCCCCAGGAAATAACATCAACACACTAGACTGCATCCTCAGTTCACTCTCCACCTACCTCCATCAAGAAACAATAGTCCTAGGTGATTTCAACATTGATTGGCATTCCTGTAATAGTACAAACTCCACCTCCCATATAAACCTACATGGCTTTATACAACTCATCAATAGTCCCACTAGAACTAATAAAGCCAACAACAATGAAGCTACCTTAGACTGGATTCTTACTAATACTCCTCAAAAAAACTACCAATCAGGTACCCTCCCAGATGATCTAAGCAACCACTCACTTACTTATGTAATTAGACATAAAACCAACCTAATTTTACCTATCACTTACAAAGCACTATGTTCAAAAAAGCAACTCAACACTGAACATTTTCTAGCTGAATTAATACAATGTAATTGGTCCCCACTAAAATATCTCCCACTTAATAAAGCAGTAGAATATTTCAGTTCTACATTCTTAGCTATCCTGGATCATCATGCCCCTAGTCGAACTATTAGAATCAAAGCTATAGCAGCACCCTGGCTGACCAATAATACTAGGCAAAAAATCATTCTCAGAAACAAATCTTGGGCTAAATGGCGTACCACTAAAAATCTAACTGACCACCAAAAATTCAGAGAGCTAAGAAACAGTACAAAAACAACCATCCTGGCAGACAAAAAGAACTATTACCTTCAATTACAACAAACCTCCAAAAAGGAACCTAAAAAATTCTGGGCCAGCATTAACAATCTTTTATCCCCAGGCCAGACTATTACACCTAACCCTCAGGACTCTAATCCAGAAAATCTCTCACAAATAGCCAATGACTTTAATTCATTCTTCACCAATACTATCCAGACTCTTGCTAGTCACCTATCTCACAACACCTCTAAGCTACTCTTACCTACTTTAAATCCACCTCCTTCCTTTAACTTACAACCTGTATCTACCTCCTTCATCTTATCACTGCTCCAGAAACTAAGACCTACCACCCCCTCTGCAGACAAACTCCCTGCAGAATTCTTGCAAATAGGAGCCAAAGCGATTGCCTATCCCATTTCTATTCTGATAAATAGATCCATAAATGAAGGAATTTTCCCCTCTATCTGGAAGATATCTCACATCATCCCACTACACAAAGGGGGTAAGTCTAATGATTTCTCTAACTTTCGTCCCATAGCACTTCTATCCCCTATAGCTAAAATCATGGAAAAATGTATCCATAAGCAACTTCTTAACCACCTTCTGCCAAACAACCTACTTGCTAACTGTCAGCATGGATTCAGACCTTCCCATGTACTACCACAGCATTACTCTCCTTTATCAACTCTATCAACTATAACCGCAATAATAATAACCTATCATCTTCAGTCTTCATTGACTTATCTAAAGCTTTCGATATGGTGAACCATAAACTTTTTCTACACATACTAAAATCTCCCTCACTTGATCCTGCTTCCTTAACTTGGTTTACATCTTACCTAGAAAACCGTCAGCAAGCAGTTCTCTGGAAAAATGCACTATCTAATCTCCTTCCTATTTCTTTAGGTGTACCTCAAGGCTCTATCCTAGGCCCCCTTCTATTTTCTATCTTTATTAATGACCTCCAATCAGCTATCCCAAACACTACCTGCATACAATATGCAGATGATTCCATTATAATCTGCACTGCTAATTCACAAACTGAACTCCAATCACTCACACAAAATGCTTTTACCACTGTTGAACAATGGTTCAGTGACCGTTGCCTACTACTTAACCCTAAGAAAACCAAATTGCTACTGTTCTCATCTTCCCGTAGATCTGCCCCTCTCAACTTCACTCTTACTTCCGCTGATAGCACTCTTATTTCTCCAGATTCAACTACTAAACTTTTAGGAATAACTATTGACAATAATCTCAGCTTTGACTCTCACATCAACAACACAATAAAATTAGTGAATAAAAAATTTGGATCCCTTTATAGAATTAAACCCTTCCTAACACCTGAAGCATGGACCACCTTAGCCAGATCTCACCTCATCTCTACTCTTCTATATGCTTCACCCATATACACAAATCTCTCCAAAAACAACCTCAAGAAACTGTCAGCATCTAACTATAATATTGCTAAATTCGCTACAGAGTCCCCATTTAGAACTCACCACTGCCTGAACCTAAGACAACTAGGTTGGCTTGAACTTCCAAACCAACTTATACTTCAACAGTTCTTAATAGTTCACAAGATCTTCTACCAACCAACTAAAATACTTATACTCTCTAACCTTATCACACCATACAACAACCTGAAACATTTACACTCTTCCAACAAACCACTGATTAATATAACCAAACACAATACTCTGCAGGTGACTGTCTCTTTCCAACTCTGTTGGAAAAATGTGGAATAAACTACCCTCTGATATCTTATCTTTGTCCTCTCTCTCACTCTTTAAAAGACAACTGAAAATTTATCTCAATAAACACTGGCTATGCTCCTGCAGCAACCCTGATTAACTCTGCTTGCTTTGTCTCTATCTTTTCTTCTTCCATAATTCTTACAATCTCTGCTCCCTATACCCTTGATAAGTCTACCTTTACATAACAACTATATTTATATATGTTATCTCTTACATACTGTATGGGTATTGTAAAAAAAAAAAAATGTTTATAAGACATTGTCTATTATACTCTTGGATTTTGGTCTGACTATATTGTGTATTAACTAGCTCTGTCTTACATTTTAGTATTGCATTTCCTATCTCTGTTTAACTTGTTATAACCATTGGAGCTTTTCTCCTCATGCCTCTATTGAAAATGGACATATATCCAGCTAGACTAGCCCGGTCAACAAATGTAAAATAAAATAAATAAAATAAAAATATACTACTCACCATTGCACATGCCAACCCTGTATACTACTCAGCATTGCACATCCCAGCTCTGTATACTACTCAGCATTGCACATCCCAACCTTGTGTACTACTCAAGACTGCACATCCCAACCCTGTACACTACTCAGAATTGCACATCCCAGAATGTATACTACTCAGCACTGCAAATCCCAACTCTGTGTACTATTCAGCATTGCACATCCCAACCCTGTATACTATACAGCGCTGTGCATCCCAGCCCTGTATACTACTCAGCACTGCATATTCCCATTCTGTATTCTATGCAACACTGCATATCCCAACCCTGTATATTATTCAGCACTGTGCATCCGAAATCTGTACACCATGCAGCACTGTGCATCCCAACCCTGTATATTATTCAGCACAGCACATCCCCGCCCTGTAGGGTGTATTTCACATCACTGAAACTAACATTGAACTTACTTCATCGAACTGGAAAACATTGAAATTTAAAAAAAAAAATGTGGAGTGTAGATCAAAAACAAATTGCTCCATGCAGGGGGGCAAGACCCCCTGAACCCCCCGCACCCCCTTCCACTTAAATATACCACTTCTGAGATTGCACTTCAGTGCGGAAATGGAAGATTTCCATTTCCTACACTGTAGCGTGATCTTGGAGTTGGTATATTTAAGTAGCGGTGGGTGTGGGGGATGCAGGGTGGCTTGCTCCCCCTGCCTACACCCTTAATGTTTCATGTCCCCATTGGGAACTACCATTCACATCATTTCAATGTTTTCATGGTTTGATGAAGTAAGTTCAATGTTTAGTGATTTGATGTTTTCTTCATTCGATGATGTGATATAAACTCACCTTGTACACTATACAGCACTTCCGAATCCTGTATACTACTCAGCACTACACATCCCAGTCCTGTATACTATGCAGCACTGCTCCACTTACTGTTGTGTACATCTCAGGCATTGGAGTTTTCTAGGGCAGCAGTCTAACATGCTCACACATAGGGCAGCAGTCTAACATGCTCACACATACAGAAGTGACTGTATGTGCTGTGTGTGTGTGTGTGTGTGTGTGTGTGTGTGTGTGTGTGTGTGTGTGTGTGTGTGTGTAGCAAGGTCAAGCACTATCAGCCATAGATTCATGCTATATAGCACAATACAGAGACAGGTGTTCAGGTTGCACCTGCTCTGCATTGCTACTGTCCCCGTCAGAATACCCAAGATCTCTACGAACTGTAGATTACATGGGTGTGAAGGTTGCTACTGCTGTGCACTACTGGCATGTGTTGTGTTGCTGTCCCAGTATTCTCAGTGCCATTTATCCAGTTAATACACAGGCTACCTGCTGTGTGCCCTTATACTGAATCCCTGTGTGGACATCCAATGCACCATACATCTAAGGATTGAACAAGTTTCATCTGCTTTGCACTTCAAACTCAGTTTTGTTTTTTACCCTGATGCCTACTATACCATTTACTCTGTGGGTACACATGTTGCCTTGCTTTGTGTCTCATCTCATCACAAGTGATGTGATTGCCCTGGTACCCACTGTACTATCTTCTAAGCATATAGATTAACTAGTTGTGTGCCCTTAATCAAGTGATGTAGCTGCCTGATGCCCATGGTGCTCATGGTTCCATCTACCTTGAATTTTCACAGACTGCTTTGTTGTGCGCCCCAGCTGGCCAGCTTGATTATTGTTCTCATCATTGTGGGGCAGTCACAACTCTGGTTAGTGTGCCAATACCATGGCTGCAGTCTGAGCTGCAGCTCTCTGTATGACGCATGCACAATGACAGTGACAGAGCACCCCCAGACAGGGCTGTGATTCTCACTAGGAATTACACCCTATCAGTACTGTAATATAATTGCCTCCATGGTGTTTCAGGCATGTTGTTCTGAAGATAATTATATATCCCATTTTTTAATTCTTTATTCCAGTTTCTTTACTATCCTGCATATTAATTTAACTGTAATTTGGCACATTGTATCAATTGTCAGCTTTTTACTTAGCTTAAAAGCTATATCTCTTTATAGTCTGGAATCAGTAAAGAAAATAAGCTTGTTATGTAAGAGCAGTATATGAGTACTTTTGTAGTGCATGGAGACTAATGATTATGCTCCATATTGTGAAAAAGGCAAACCAGATAAGTGCCTTTAGAGCAGAAAACCTGATTGTAACAACTGATAAGTACCCCTACTTCAGTTGTTAAGATTGGGTATCATACTAGACAGTTAATTCTGCTTTTACTGAACAGCAAACAGGGGCAGAATTTGAAACATATTTCTTTCTGCCAGCTGTCTGTATCTGTAATCTGTCCTTGACTTTCCTTAAGTCTGTATCTGTAATCTGTCCTTGACTTTTTTTAACATAAGAAACAAAAAAACACAGCTAAACCTCGGACTAGACTCTTTGTTTATTAAGGTGAAGCACTTTTCATTTGTGGATTCACAAACTTCATCAGACCAAACAGTTAGTTACCAAAGCAATCAATTAAATATCATTCAAATGTCCCTCCTAAGAAGGAAATGATGTCATCACATTCACATCTACAAAACAGATACTAATTACTAAATTTGTTACATTCACTGAAAATTGTTAAAAATTATTAAAACTTATTACATACCAAAAAATCAACCTGCAGAAAAATTAATAAAAAAAATTAATACCAAAACATACAAATGCTAAAATTCCTTAATCTACCTGAGCAATGCTTTTAATTTTAATATGCTGTTAATGGCATGATAATCATTAAGCACCAACCAGACATAAGAATATAAAGATAGCTGCCACATTAACTCAGCTTTTTCCAAATTTAACATCCATGGACCTCCTCTAAACTGTTCATTTACCTGCTGAATACCACAAAATTCAAAACTATGACCATTATAAATATGCACATGCTTGGCGAGGGCATTAGTTAGATTAGATTTCTTTATAGCATATTGATGCTCATATACCCTGTCTTTTAGGGCTCTAGTAGTTTTTCCTATGTAGTAAGCGGGACACTGCTTACATCTAGCCACATAAACCACTGATTTGAAATTAAAATTCAGCCTGTGGTGTATTTTATATTTGTTACCATTAATTTCCACATACTGACCTTGATGCATAAATTTACAAAAACTGCACGTGCCAAATTTTTTCATTCCTTGCCCATGTATTTTCTTCGGACTACCCACTTCAAGAAGTGCTTTTAAAATTTTGCCTCTTCTTGCTATCATTCTTTCCCCATCTTTAAATTTGTCCCTTATAAGTACTTCCTCATCAATTAATCTCTATTTTTTAAGATTATTGCTTGAATTTCATAAAATTATGCATTGAATGTTGTAATAAAAGTAGCTGTATAATCAGTATCATTGCTTTTTCTTGAACAAGGCACTAGAGAACCATTCTGATGCAAAATTGGTGTAAAATGACCACTATTTCTTTTTTTGGTTAACCTCCGTGAATAATTCATGTAGTATTCCTTTTGGATAACTCATACTCATAAACATTTCCATTAGATATCTACATTCTTCAATAAAATCAGAATCCATACTCACTGTCTTAGTGGCCTGAACAAATTGCTCTTTTACAACTGCCTTCTTGTTGGACATAGGATAGCTTGTGAAATGCAGAAAAGAATTAGAGTAAGTAGGTTTTCTATGTGTTTTAGCAATAAACCTTCTGTTCCTTTTGTCCTCACTAAGGTTGACATCTAAATAATTAATTTCTTGCTCACCAATCGTGTGATTAAATTGTAAGTAATGTGCAGTGCTATTGATGTAAGCCAAAAATTCATCTGTCGTTTGTTGATTACCATTCCATAGGATGAATAAATCATCCAAATACTGTAAATGCAAAACAATATTATTGGCATAAGCACCACCCAGGATGTATTTCTTTTCCCATCCTACCATGACCAAGTTGGCAAAGATAGGTGTTGCAGTGGGGTCACCTTGTGGCACTACTTTTTGAAGGTAGTAATTGTTGTTGAACATTAAAAAGTCATTTGTAAGAACTACCTCAAACAAGTCCACATACAAGTTAATTTCTACTTGTGTCACCCCCCTGTTCAAATAAAAACTGTTCTATTTCTCGAATACCTTCCTGTTGCGGTATGACAGAAAAAAGGTCTTTAATGTCAACTGTTAAAAACAGAACCTTATTTGTGTACTCAATGGAATAGCAATCTAAGGAAGTACCACAAGTCCTTGCATATTTGGATTTGTCCTTCCAAAAATGTTTTGAGCCTGCTGTCTAAAAATTTTGCACAAGCATATGTTATTGAATCACGACCGTCTACTGTTGGTTGCAAAGATGGATTGGTTACATCCTTGTGTATCTTAGGAATGCCAAAGATGTTCAGGATGGTGGGTGAAATCACATTCAAATAATTATGAGTGTCAATACTTATTCTATTTTCCAAGAATAGGTTATTCAGAAATTGTTTTTAAATCAAGAGGTCAGTGGATTTTTCATCTAGTGCACTTGGAGGTAACTAGTTCTGTTTAGGTAGGGGAAACACTTGAGATTTCTGCATGTAGTTTTATTGTCTGGAAGGCTTATTAATCAGCTTATCCTGTTTTTAGTACCTTTATAAATTCTATACAACTGAGTAGCTCTTGGCTCATTTATACAAAGTGAAGTACTTTCATTAAATAATCACAGTTTTATAAGCTGTTGAAAGTACACTGCTGTATCCGTATCTTTAAGTTTGTTTGTGGTAGCATTTCATATCTTTTAAGTTTGTTTGTGGTAGCATTTCACTCTGTACACTTCTTTGCTGTGCTTTTACATTAGGAGGACTGGGATTATTCATCTAGTGGCAGTAGGTGTTTACCTGATCTATCTGAGCTGGGAAACAGACAAAAGATATCTACGTTTTTTTTTTTTTTTTTTTGCACTTCTCTTATATACTGTGGCTGTACGTCATCAATTTAAAAAAAATACTGTATGCTGCTTTAAGTAGTTAATTACACTGTATTAAATTGTATGTGTTGTAGGGCTGTTGTAGGTAATTTGTGTGGTCTTGTTACACTTAGACTCCAAACTAACTATTTTACATTAAAGTGTTTTTCTGCACTCTTGTGGCAGAAGTGGGATGAGTTCAGGATTGCTGGAAAAATGTTTATTGTGCGCTTTCCTGATTGGTAGTTAGTTTAAAACTTGTTTCTCTTTGCTCGTATTTAAGCCTCATGTTTACACGGTGCTGCTCTTCTCTCAGTGATGGTCAGCAGTGCCCTGAATAGACGCAAAAGCCTGGAATCTCAGTTTTCCTTAAACAGCTGTCAGTGAAAGCCTTCCAAGCTTTTCTGCTGCTCTAGGAGCAACTCGGCTGTGCATTGAGAAGCATTGCCTTATTGATCAACATTAGCCTACACAAAGTATAGGTCCCCCTTGTAGTTTCAGTGCTACCAAGACAGTCCTGTCAAATTAACCCAGTTCCTTCCCTAATAAAACATACAGTAAGAGCCTGCTATCATGGACAGACACTTTCCCATCATCTCTCTGGCCAGCCTGACAGACATGGGCATCCTGAGGCAATGTAAAATTGTCTCATGTATACTGACAAGCACCTACTCCTGAAATAAACAAATACTTTATGTGAGAGATGCAGTTATACTATGAAACTTTTGGCAAGTCTCTCACATAAGGACAAATTGAATGCAAAGCAGGTTGTCAGCACACACTCACTTCCTGCACTAAATAAGGACATGACACATAAACCCAAATATGTGGAGGTACTCACTAATAACTTACCAAAAGATCAGAGACCTCCCATATAGAAACCACTTATACACATAATACAAAAAAAAAAAAAACACAGCACATAATAACATACACACCAATGTCTCACCAAATAAGCCCATAAGGCATAATACCAAAAAACCTAATATATTGGTCATAGGTGGCTCCATTATTAGACTCACAGATGTTCCCATCACCAGATTGGATAAGGAGCAGGTTACAGTTAGCTGACTGTCAGATAGCAGGATCTGTCAAGTCACTCAAGTACTCAAGTCACTCAGCCACAAGTACATATATGACTCCGTCATAGTCCATGTAGAGGTGAATGACTTGAGATGTACCTCACTGGACTATATGAAGAAAGACATGACTTAGCTCTCAGATTATGTATCACAAGCAGGTATAAGCCTAGCCTTAAGCAACATTCTATCTTTTCCAAGGGATGATCATAGGACTTTACTAAGCTAATGGCCCTAGGGCCCTTACAAGCCTAGCCAAGTTTTACCCTTATTTCCACGATCAGCACCAATTTCCACAAGAGGGAGACAGGTGGAACCCCCAGAGTGAATTTACGGTTACCCATCCAATCATCCAGACTGTGTTTTTAAAGGGCCAAAGAGGTGCCCTGTTTCACATCAAGTGGGAGTCCAATCCAAAGTTGTGGTAACTTCTGGGAGACAGATCTGTCCCTCGAGCAGGTTCTATTAATGCCACTTACCAGGTTAAGGTCTTTAGAGTGAGTAACCTGTGTACCATCTGACTTGCAGATATGCAGCATTTCCAATAAATCAGGGTCAAAGATTGCCTTATATGCAAGGCATAGATCACCTCGGAGTAGTCTGTTTGAAACAGAATAAAGTCACAGTGATTTCAGGTGATCCACATAAGACAGATGTTGAAGACCTGGAATTTTTCTTGGAAGGAAACTCTGTGGTCTCCGCAGTTGCTGCAGGTACTTGGAAAGGTACATACAAAAAGGGACATTGCACTTAATTATTGGCCTGATGAAGGATGAGTACAGAGAGGTTATCACTTCTTTTTGTTCTGGATGAAATGTCCTTACTTATGAGATAGCAATATAGAATGCCTTTCTTACCACTGTGGAGACTGGTGATCAATGATAAGGTTGCTGTCAACCTGTGTCCAGATCTCTCACCACTGAGTGCGTACTTAGGGTGTTATTGATGTGGTAGTTAGCAGGAACATCGCACTTACTGAAAGAGATTATAATACATTTTTTGTATTGAGTTTAAGGCCATGAATTTGGAACCAGTCATTTATGTAAGACCCTCTTGTAGGAAGTTGACATTGTTTGGAGATTCTATGACCACTCCCGGTTTGTAGTCATCAGCAAACTTTGTCAGCCACAGACCATTACTTTTATCTTGTACTTCAGAGACATAGATTCCAAACAGTAGAGGTCCCAGGACTGATCCCTGTGGAACACCACTGATTTCAGGTCTGTTGTTGCCACAATATAAACCAAAAATGATTGAATTTACAATTGGCTTAGCTTCTGGTATCAATCCAAGGGGATCCAATAGCTGTCATCCTGGGAAAACATGGCTGACAGGCCACACTGCTTTTCCAGAGTTGGTCTGCACCTGTCTCCTCTAGGGTTTGGATACTGGCAAAGGCATTATCCACCCCATTGTGCCTTTTTAGACTATGTCAAAATAACCAACCTCCCAACAGAAAATCCTGTCCAGATAAACTCAAGGTACTGCTGCTTAATGCTAGGAGTCTAAACAAGAGACTGCATTCCCTGGAAGCACTCCTCACTTTGGAAGATGCTGACATCTGTGCAGTTACCAATACAAGGTTCAAAGATGCGGAAAGCACCCTAACCATAAAGGGCTACAATGCCTTCCATATATTTAGACCACAAACTGAGAATGAAAGTGTGATGCCCATGCCCTGGCCCAGCAATCAAGGAGCCTCAGTCCTCACCTCTAACACCAGTGAGGGACATCTCATATAGGAGGAAAGGATAACAAATACACACAGTAAAGTGCAATTTCCCTTAAGAGCACACAGAGATCACAGTCAGTCTGGGGCTGGTCACTCCTTTGCTCTCCAGGTCCCCAATAAGACTCCCCACTAGCACAGCTATAGGGTCCAGATCTCAGCCAGCTGGGCAAGCTAAAACCTCCAGCACCCTCTCTGTCCAACCAGTGCTTCGTGTCCCTGCCCAAGTAGCTAACACACACACACACTTTGAGATACATTTATACAACTACACAGACACTCCTGGGAAAGGCTGGCACAAGTTCTCCAGCTGTGCCCCTTTTACCAAGACTATATGGTAGAAATCACTGCCACCACCCAGCTAATAATTATCAGCTACCCAAAGGCCCTTAAAAGAGTGCCAAATTATTACTGTGCAATATTATTATTATCCAATTAGTAGTATAACTAAATAGTCAAGGCTTATTAGAGGGACTTGGTACAGGATCCCTATATACATGCAATGTACTCTTAGAGCTTAACTTACCTCTACACAAAATTGCCACAGTTGAAAGGTTTAAAAAGATTTAATAATAAATAATTAAAACCACAAGACAATACTTGACTACACAGTGCTAGTCAAGAGTTCAGAGATCACAGAGAAATACTTAAAATAATTCAGTAGTACAGTTCTGATGTCACAGAAAAACACTTAGTCTAATCTTTCTAGTTTCTAGCTATTTCTAAGAGAAAACAGAAATCTAAGGTAACTTGCATATAGAGAACAGGCAGTGCTGATGAGCTGGATGGTCAAGACAAAAAATGCTTAATAATGTCTGATTCTCTCTGTTTTTAAAATCACATTCCATCACATTACATCATTTTTCACACTTCCCTGGGTTCCCATGCTAACAGAAACTACATTTGCTTCTTAACATCTCCTTGTGTTATTTTGCAGCTAGTCAGGAAGCAGAGCAATAAAAATACATTTGCATGTTTGAATCTAGCAATTTAACTCTTGGTTAAAACAATAGAAAGAATGTCTTTGTCTAGACATACTGGAGATGACTTTAGATCAAAGGGTCACAACATGTTTTACTTGGTCAGCTTTATGCCAGCAGAGTGCAATGTTGTTACATTTTTTGCAGTTCCACACCTAACAGCAGTTTTTTTATTCATTTAAGACAACAAGCCTGTGTCTTACATTAATATTTACAAATTGTAGAATTATCTATAAAATTCTATCTGGCTAGGCTGACAGCCTTCACAGAAAGAATGAAAGAAAGAGGTGTATCCATCTTCATTAAGGATAAGTACACCTCAAGATGAATTAAACAGTATACCTCTCTTGAGCTATTCCATGTCCAATTAACTATAGGCAAAGTCTGCTACCATGTCATAGTTAGCTATAGGTCCCCCACCATGAAACAGGAAAAGCATATGGACTACCTGGACTTACTGGAGTCACTTGCCATACAGCCCAAGACTTTACTCATGGGTAATTTTAATTATTCTGCCATTGAATGGGAAACATACACAATCGCAAACACACTGGCACAGAGGTTCTGGGACTTTGTCAATGCAAATGCTCTGGAATAGCAAGTCAGCACAACCACAAGAGGCTCAAATGTGTTGGAAATAGTACTCACTAATATGGGAGAGCATTACAGCCCCCCATGTGATGTCCTCCCTAGTAAGATTGGACCATGAATTAATCTCGTTCAATGTAATTATAAGACCAGAAACCCCAGCAGGCTCAAAAACAAGAATTTTTCAAAGACAAATTACCTCCTACTAAGTTATGGTGTATGAAGTTTCAAAGCCCCCAGTTAAACAGTTTTTTTATAGAATCGCCTGTACCTTATAGGATTAAAACCAGGTCTTGCTGAAAAAACAAGCCACCCTGGTGGACCCCTAGTATAAACATGCTATACAACAAGAGAAAGAAACTAATAGGCTCATAGGTTCATAGATTAATACTAGGCTAACTACCCTCATGGGCCATTTTAAGCCTAGCCAATTACCCCATATGAGAATCAAACCTTACACCTTGTGTCTGCAAAGTAAACACCTTATGTCCAAGAACAAGAGGGAACTGGCTCAGCAGAGGAATAAATCCCTGTGTAGTTTAAATAAACAAATAAGAAATCTTGTCAAGTCCATCAAAGCTAATTATGAAGCAAAAATAGCCTCTCAAGCTAAGGATAACAGCAAGACATTCTTTAACTTTGTTCAAAATTTAAAAGGGAATACCGAGCTATAAGCTGAACTGGTTATGGATGTCATCACCCATACTCAACCAGAAGTAATAGCCAACCTACTAGATGAGAGATTTGGAGCACACTTCACCCCCCCGCCCCCTACAGTCACCCCCAAAGTATACCTACCACCATTCCTCAGCCTATTATCTGAAGGGAGCAGGTCATCTTGGCACTCTCCAAGGCCAAAAACATGGCATCAGTGGGACCAAACCACATCCCAGGTTGACTTTTAAACAACTTAAAACATGACCTAGCAGACCCACTTGGATCCCTGTTTAACCACAGCCTGTGAACTGGCTATGCTCCAGCAGAATGGAGGATGGCATCAGTAATCTCTCTGCACAAAGGGGACAATAAACCGACATTGGGAATTACAGGCCCATAATCTTGACCAGCCTCATCTGCAAGGCTATGGAAAGAATCATTATGGACATTATTAACAAGGACGTAGGTAATCTCCAAACTCTAGACCCAATCCAGTTTGATTTTGTTAAAGGTAGATCATGCCTGTTGAACATGGTTGCCTTCTTTGAGAAAGTCACTAAGGCATTAGATGAGGGAAAGCCAGTGCATACCGCCCTACCTTGACCTAGCCAATGTATTTGACACAATCCTGGGTAGCCAGCTGGCTCACTGACAGGTCACATACTGTCAAAGTGGGTGACTTCACCTCTAGTAAAAGACCAGTCACCAGTGGCGTACCACAGGCTTCTGTGCTGGGCGCCTTACTGTTCAGAATGTATTTCTCTGAAGTCCAGGTGAACTTGGACAGCCTGTGGCTAACCAAGTTAACTGATGATTGCAAATTGGGAGCATTCAATGAGTCCCCCAGTGATGTTAATATACTGCAGAGAGGGTTAAAGCAGAAAATTTATTGGTGTCAAAGCCACCGATTAAAGCTAAATGCAAAAAAATACATCATTATTCCCTTTGGGAAAGCTGACATCCCTGATGATTACATTATAGACAGCTCCCCAATTGTAGATACCGTGTTATGTGATTTGGGTACTCAGCTTGATAGCAATCTGAACTTTGACCACCACATATTCACAGTAGTAAGGAAATCCTTTTATGTGGCACATCTTATAATTAAAGGCATTGCATCTAGATCTAAAGATGTTATAACTCCATTATACTTGGCCCTCATCAGACCAGTAACTGATTACAATGCTTCCTTTTGCATATATATCACCAGACACCTGCAACAATTGGAGAGACAACAGGTTTCCCACCAAGAAATTACAGGGTACACAAAACAAGACTTAAGTGAAAAGACAAGAAACCCTGTCACTGTATTCTGTCTCCTACTCAGCAAGGAAAACCATCAGATTCTTGAAACCATAAAGTGCATTTGCATTCCAAGTTCTCAGTGAAGACGCAACTAAGCTCTGCAGCTTTTTAAAGGCATAACCTCACTACCACAAACAATCACTACTCACCAAGAAATAACATCAGATTTTTGGAACAGTAAAGCTCATTTGCATTCCAAGTTCTCTGAAGACAGAACTGAGCTCTGCAGCTTTGTTTAAAGGCATAACTTTCCTACCCCAAACAATCACTACTCAGCAAGAAAGATTATCAGATTTTTGAAAAAGTAAAGTGCATTTGTATTCCAAGTCCTCTTGTGAAGACATAACTAACCTCTGTTTAAAGTAAGCAGAGCCTCTCATTTTTACATTCTGTTGTGTGTTATCTGTGAGGGCTGCTGGTTCCTGCATGAGGAAATTCTTGGATAGTGTTGCCTCTAGATTTCCTTAAAACAGTCTGTAACCAGCTCCCCTCCCCTCCTTACTACTCCTACTCTGTGGGCTGTAGACCAAGATGAACTGCTGCTGCACACCTGAGAAAGGGCCAGAAGGTATGAGGACTCTCACCCTCCTTATTTCAGAAAGAGTTAAGGAATCTTAGACTCACTAATGAAGCAGAGTTGGTCTGTCTTGCTATTGCATAGTTCTCTGTGCTATGCTTTTCATATCCATCCCCAGTGCTACATTTCTCCATCCCTTCAGAGTGCTCATTCATAATAATTCTGAATTGTCCCTTTTTGTGTTTTACTAGAGCATCTCTCAATTCTTCTCTTTCACTCTGCACTTGCCAAAACATAAGCCTTACCTTCAGCGCTACAGAGTGCTTATTCTTGGAATAAGGTTACATTCAGGGGAAGGGTCCATTTACCCTTATTATGCTTGGATTCATTTCCCGCCCCTTCCCTGCCCCCAATCCTTTCTACCCTCTCTTACACTACATTTAAAGTTTGCTATCTCCACCCATTTTTCAATCTGCCAATCACTGCTATTCTCCTTAATCCCCACCTTTCTTATTGGAAATCAACCATAATTACATCATCATAAACCACTTCTACTGAATTCACTCTTCATTTTATCTCCTTCCACATCTTCTGTTTTCTTTCTTTTTTTAAGCCACCATAGACACTTGCTCTCCTGTGTTTTTCCCAGCCATTAATCCTGATCCTGCTTCTCACCCTTTCCTCTTTTCTGCAGCTCCCTTCATACTTTACTCATCCACTCTTCTCAGACCTAATCAGAAGTTAGCTCCATCCTTCTCCAATCATCTAATGTATCTTTGCTCCTCTTCCACCCCAGTGCAGTCCTATAGTGGAAAGTTCACTCATTTTTATCCACCCAATATTTAAAGGAAAACTACTTGCCTCCCTCATTCTCTAGATCTTAAAGCCTGTACTATAGTTACTTTATACTAGGAATTCCTATAACTATGGCTTACATCTCCATTCTCCTGCTGATATCAATTATTTTCCTTCAACCCTCACTCAAAAACCCACAGCAATTACTTGACTGCCACTGCTTTCATGTAACCCAATACCCACACACATACCACCCTCCCATATCCCATACCTACACACATATCTACCTACCCATACTTACACACATACTACCTATCCTTACCCCATACCTACACACATACTACCCTCCCATACCCCATACACACACACATAGTACCTAACCATACCTACACACATACTACCTATCCATATCCCATACCCACACACATACTACCCTCCCATACCCCATACCAACACACACACTACCTACCTACACCCCATACCTACACACATACAATTTACCTATGCCCCATACCTACGCAGATACTACCCTCCCATACCCCATACTAACACACATACTACCTACCTATACCCCATACCTCCACACATACAACCTACCCATATCTCCACACACACTATCTACTCATACCCACACACATGCTACCTACTCATACCTACACACACATGCTACCTACACATACCCCATACCTGCACACATATTACCTACCCATACCTACACTTACACTACCTACCCATACCTACACATGTACTACTCTCCCAATACCCACACACATAATACCTACCCATACCCCATACCTACACATATACTACCTACCCATACCTACACATGTACTACCTTCCCATACCCCATACTCATACACATACTACCTACCCATACTCCATGCATACACACATACTACCCTCCATACCCCATACCCACACACATACTACCTACCCATATCTACACACATACTACCTGCCCATACACCATACTTACACATGTACTATCTAACCATACCTCATACGCCACACCCATACACATACTACCTACACATACCCCATACCTACACACATACTACTTACCAATACGCCATACCTACCAATACCCCATACCTACACACACATACTACTTACCCATACCCCATACCTACATACATACTACCTACCCACACCCCATTAAACATTCACATCACACCCATACCAGCACTCAGCTGACACACATTAAACATATCAGGGTCCCAATGCCTCATCATCTATAATTTCTGTAGAAAACCCCAGTTATACCCAAAACTGCACATTTCAAAAACATACTCAATTACAGTCCCACCATCTTTATACTTCTGCTAAGAGACAACATTGGGCCCAATCAAGGACCACTTAACAATAATGCCTCAGTTCAAACCAATAAACAGCACCATATTACTCCCTCTTTAACACTCACAGTATCAAGAAAAAAATGACCAGATCAATACCTTTACCACACAACATAATCTTGATGTTACTGAAATCTGACACCTCAAGTCTTCAAAACCTCAAATAAACTATTCATACCTACAAGATTATAGACCAGGAAAAAAAAACTGAGGAGGAGCATTAATTCTCTTCAAAGACAACCTTAGCCTCACAATCATTGCACAAGCTAACAGCAACTCAGAATCAGATCCTAACTGGATACTTTTAAAATTTCCTACAAATAACCAACCCCCCTTGTTATAGCCAGTGCATACCTGCCTTTATCAGGCTTGCTACGAAAATTCAGTATCCTCATCCAACAAACATATGCCAAAGCTCCCCAAAACTGTAACCTAATAATTCTTGAAGACTTTAACCTTAGTTACTTAGGACCAAAAGCCATTTTTATGTCAGAACTTCTGGCCAACGTAAGTCTTACCCAAATCAAGTCTGAAGCCACAGACCAAACCCCCAATCCAATAAGCACACTTTACTAAATATTGTAATAACTAATAATCCCACAATGATATCGAACCTCACCATACATGCACCCTCCTTCAGTGATCACTGTCTCACAACTTTCTCAGTACGTAATTGAATGTTAAAATATAAACCCAAACTTATCATCTTCAGACCCCAAACCATCCAGAATATCACTAATGTTAAAAAACACTTTGTGACCTTGCTACCCTTGACTGGTCTCACATGTGTGCCATAAAAGACTTCACTGAAGCAGCTCAGCTAACAACCTTACCAATACCCTACTACACTTGCAAATCAAATTCTTTCCCCTGAGGATCACGTCAGTTGCCCTGCTAGACAGGGGTCCAGGGAAGTAAATATTGTGGGAAGAAATATTCAGGGAATTGTTATGGCTAGGCTTGTATAGGCCCTAGGGCCGATAGTCTAGTACCAACCTATGAGCCGATGAAGCTATTAACAAAGGCTACTTAGATCTCATAAACATGACTTGGTATCTTACAAATTCAACCACCTCCTCAAATTATGTGATGAGGCATGGCAGAATTGGAAATGCAGCCCGTCCACAGATACCCGAGCCAGATATACCTCACTACACAACTTAGCCAAGCAATCCATCTGCAGGCACAAAAACAACCACTACCAAAACAAACAGCTCTCACTTTTAACCAAAACCAAAATACTCTGGAGAGATATCAACCTGTTGATTGGTCAAAAAATGCAACACAATTCCACTGCCCCGAACCCCTCTAACACCACCACCACATACAGACTCTCATGCACTGACTTCCTCAATGAGTTCAGCAACCTGACACACATCAACAACAAAAAGCTACCAGACCCACAGCCACCTTCTCTCCCCCTTTATATTCCACTATTCCACTTCAAAAATATTAGAACCAAAGAGACTGAAACACAATTGGACCAAATACAAATAGATACTACCACAGCTCAAATAACCTAGCCAATTGGCTCATTCATCTTTGGAAGGACTTCATCTCCCACACTCTAACTCATAGATAAAACCTCTGCTCAACTAATAAGATTATGCCTCAGGTATGGAAAACAGCAATAGTCACTCCTGTTCCAAGCCAACTACTGCTTCACAATTCCTTCCTATCTCAATATTTCCCACATTAGATAAACTACTAGAAAAGTTTATCTACAAATTACTGCTTATTTACATCATTACCATCTTCTGTCCAGGAAGTAATGTGGATTCTGGTCTGGAAGTAGCACCATAACAACTCTCTACTTCCTCACAGATGACATCCTATCCAGTATGGACAAAGGCAACCTGACAAGAGCCGTCTTTATTGACCTCACAAAAGCTTTTGATCTAATTGACCATAACTTATTATTTGACAACTTAACTGAAATAGGAATTAGTGACAATGCAAACCTTGGTTTGTAGACTTCCTCACCAAGGGATCCTTCAAGATGAAAGTAGGCACCACTCTGAAATAGCTTCTTTTATGAAAAGAGTTCCCCAGGGTTCCACTTTAGCCCCGCTTCTCTTTTCCATATTTTTCAACAAATTCCCACCTGATTATCCTCAGATACCTCTAATTCTTTATGCAGATGATGTGGTCACCTACAGGTCAAACACATTCTACTTTGTTATACAAACTCAGCTCCATGATGACCTCCAAACCCTCAACCAGTGGCTAATTGGCCAGAAAGTCATACTGAATCCCTCAAAAACAAAAGCAATGCTATTTTGAGTCAACCAAAAAATAGCCAAAGCACTCAGCTTCCTTAACATTAAACATGTTAACCATACCAGCATAGAAACTACCAAATCCTTCAAATACCTTGGCATTTTGCAACACAAATCTATTAACTTTCAACTACATATTCAAAACACGTGCAAAATGATCAACACACTACTGTTCTGAGCGAACAAGCTATCGCCTCTTCTGTCCAAGCCAGCCAAAGGTGTCATAGGCAAAGAAATAATTTTATTTCAACTCAGATATAGACAACCCATTATAGCTGCAGCCTCAAAGAAAAATGCCACCATCTTACAGACCATCTGATGGTCCTCCTGTTGTAGAAGGAAGTAGCAGTCCACAAAAATCACAAAAACTGATAGGCTAGAGAAGAGCCAGAAAGACAATAAAGTGGACTATTGAAGATAAGAAAGAAATGATGCATTGTTATTGTTATGCAAAATGCCCATACTTTCCAGACACAAGATATACAAAAAGATTGAGAGAAATTAGAGGAAAGAAAAATATTTCCACAAGAAAACTGTCAGAAGCCTCAAATAAACATTTGTGTTCATTAATACAACAGATTTGTGAAAAACATTATACAGCCCAAGAAATGTTGATCTGTTTGGAAAAAGAAGCATCTGAGGAAATGCAAAAATCTAAACAACAAAACCTACAGATTTTTGAAAAGTATAAAAAAGAAATATGGACATGGGAAAGAAAGAGATATTTGATATGGTGTAATATTTATGCAAAGTCAAAAGCCAAATTAATCAAAAGAAAAAGGCAGCCCCAAAGATATTCAAAGGGAAATATAGGCAAAGGCATCCAGATATGAAAAAAATTCACAAAAAAGATAGTATCACAAAGAGGAAATGTAGAAAAGATGATTAGTAAAGTAGAAGTTAAAAAAAAATAGAAGGTGAAGTTATGGAATGCCTATGAAGTGAAGGATTTGGTGTAGAAGGTCTAACACAAGTTACATTACAGCATGATGGAACGAGTCACCAAAGTAAGAAGAAACAGGAAGATCAGGCGACATCTGATGAAGAAATATGGACAAAGGAAAGAAAAAGAGATTTAATCTGGTGTAATGTTTATGCAAAAGAGAAAGCAAAATTATTCAATACAAAAAGAGCAGTACCAAAGATATTTGAAGAGAAAAGATTTGGTGTAGAAGGTCTAACACAGGTTACATCACAGCATGATGGAACGAGCCCCCAAAGTAAGAAGAAACAGGAAGATCAGGAGACATTTGAAGAATAAATGTGGACATGGGAAAGAAAAAGAGATTTAATATGGTGCAACATTTATGCAAAGGAGAAAGCAAAATTAATCAATACAAAAAGAGCAGCACCAAACATATTTGAAGAGAAATACAGGAAAAAAAATCCAGACATGAAAAATTTTACAAAACCAAAAATAAGACAAAAAGGAAAAGCAGAAATGAAGATTAGTAAAGGAGTAGTTAAAGAAACAGAACCTGAGGTTATGGAGTACCTGCAAAGTGAAGGAGTCAGTGTAGAAAATCTAACTCAGAAAGCACCACAGCCTTATAGAGCAATAGACATCCAATTAAGGAGAAACCAGTAGAATGGGAAACAAGTGGGCAGTTGCCATATGAAGATATTTTGGGGCCTTCCACAGGAAACCAGTATAAATGTTCTTTTATAAAGCTCTGGGGTGGGAAGATGGCATAATGGTTAAGGTGTTTACCTTACAAACACAAGGTGCAGGGTTTGATTCTCACATGGGGTAATTGGCTAGGCTTGAAATGGCCCATGAGGGTAGTTAGCCTAGTACTAATCTATGAACCTATGAATCTATGTGAAGCTGGACAGCAAGGGAAGGAACAAGAATGTGTGGCAACTCTGACCACTCAATGTTAAGGAGTGATAGGCCAGCAAATTCCCATATGATGGAGCAATGAAGGACACAGGATGAACTTGAAGAGAATGTGCCACAGGAAGATGCTATAGAACTCTCTATAGAATGCCCGCAGGAAATGGAGAACAAAATAATTTGTCCTTAGTTTAGAAGAAAATGAGCTAAGAGAAGAGTTGCTTGATTTAATAGAAATAGATAGACATAATAAGTAAGATCAATGAAAGAAATAGATTGCAATAGGTCAATAAAACCCAAAAAGTCAGATGTTTCATTAAACAAATGCACACAGTAATTAGGATTGCCCATAGAGATCCATGCGTATAACAAAAGTAAACAGGATATGTTACTATGCAGCTAAATTAATAACAGATAAAATTCTATCACAAGAACACAGGGTAGTGAGGGAAAGGAATGGGAGGAATCAAATACCATCATGGAAGTATTGAATAGAGGAACTATAAAGCAATTAAGGCAAGAAGTGTAACTGTTAGAAGAGTATAGAAGAGGGAACAGATCAACAAAAATACTCAGAAAGATAGATGTGATAAAAACAATGCTCAGTATTATAATGGATCAGGATCTTGCACTATTGCAAATAATAGACTAAAAATCTCAGCACAGGCAGAAAAACTTAGAAGATACACGAATAAATACAAAGGAAAATTACAAAACAAGCAATTTATTGATGACCCCAAAAAGTTCTATACAGAATTGGGAAACAAGGCAAAAGGAATTGAAAAACCACCCACAAAAAGAAACCAATACATTTTGGAGAAATATCTATGAAGATCCTGTGGAACATAATAAATAAGCCAAATGGATAGAAGAAGTAAAAGAAAGAATAAGAAGTTCAAAGGTACAGGATATGAAATGGGATGAGGTAACAGCTAGAGAGATTGAGATAAAGTTAAGAAAATCATCCAACTGGAAATCCATTTAGCCATGAGTAAGAACTATTTATATGCAAACAGATACCAACCTGGTTAACAACAGGAAAAACAATGCTACTACTTAAGAGTGAACCTGCAAGTTATCCTAACAATTATAGACCAATAATTTGCCTTCTGGTGATGTATAAACTACATACCGGAATGATGCTGACAGAGTTTATAGTCATTTAGAAGAAAATTCAATCATGGCAATAGAATCAAAGGCTATTAAAAGAAAGTCATATGGACCAAAGGATCATCTGCTGTTAAATAAAGTCATAATGGAGAACTGTAAAAAGGGGAAGAATCTAAATATGGCATGGATTGATTATAAAAAAGCATTTGGTAGTATTCCACATTCATGGATAAAAGAGTGCTTAAAAATGTATAAGATATACCCTACACTGATCAGTTACATTACAGTGACCATGAAACAGTGGCAGACCACTTTGCAATTAAGCCATGATAAAGGACTAATTATTATTGCAAGGATAAAAATTCAAAGGGGGATATTCCAGGGTGACTACCTGTCACCACTGCTATTCTGTCTTACCCTTAATCCTTTAAGCTGTCTGCTTAACAGATTAGGCCATGGCTATAATTTGGCTCCAAGAAAACAACAAACTGTACAGACCTCACATCTTATCAATGATTTAAAATTGTATAGCTCACCAGATGATGAGATGAAAGCACAACTGCAAGTAGTCAAAACTTTTTCAGATGATATAAGAATCTCATTTGGTCTTGATAAATGTGTAAAAGCAACCTTTAAAGGAAAACTCCACACTAGAACTAAACAAATATGTTTTTTTTTCACTCTATCTTTGTTTCCTGACCAATTTAACATCTCAAAATCACTCTAAGTGCTTTATGTGTAATTTTAGCCTGTTTTCTACAACATGGCTACTAATGGGGCTTGATGTATCAACATGATCTTGTTCTCCCTCAACCCTTTATCTTTCCCATAATGCTTTGTTTGACTCTTGCCAGAGATAAGGAAGTAAATGTAAATTTCCATACCATTGACATATAATGGGATTTGTGTGAGTCACTGTTATCTTCTTTACCTTTTGTAAAAGGGCTGTTTCTTTTCTGTCTCCAATCACCCTCATTTAATTTGGCTTAGACCTTGTTTTACACTATACTTAGAAGTTATCCAGCTACAACCAGAATGTAGCTAAACTGCAGGTCTTAGTTCATTGTTTTCTTTTGTGGTTCAAGAGGAATTGACAGTCCCCTCCCCCACACTTCTGCAGAGGTTTTAAAACTGTCACTGCACTGAGATACCCTTGCAGAATCAATTCCTCTTGGACTACAAAAGAAAGCTAATTTCATGAACATTAATAATACTTTAACTTAGGAACAGGGTCCATTCCTGTCATGGTTTTAGAAACCCAAAAGATTTGGAGAAATTAAAAAAAAGGATAAACCATCTCCAATAAAATCTCCAGTTCATTACTAACTCTCCAATAATGAACACTATTGCACTGAGCCTGCATTCGCTATCCTAGTACCTAAATTATAAGACTCCATTCCTCTCTCAATCCGAGAGATCAAAATTTACTCAGATATCAGACAACAGCTCAAGGAATACTTCTTCACCCAAGAAAACTGCAGCTGCAGTCACTCAGGTCAAGTTACATGAACCCTGCAGCTCTCTCACAGACCCTTTTATCCCTATTTCATCCTTCCTTATCTCATCTTGTCACCCTCCCTTACTTACTGTTGCTCATTCATCCTACTTCTTTTTTCTCTTTGCATCTCACTCTCTCATACTTCTCCTTTCTATTCCTCCTCTCTCTGCATACCACTGACACCTTTTCTCTGTCTTCTCTCAATGGTATCCTTTCTTGCAACTATTCTGACTTGCCTCTTCTAATGTCTTCATAGCTGTCTATATAATGATATGATGCTATCCCTGTAACATAAACCATCTTGATCATTATGGCTGCATCATATCCATAAAGCTCTGTTAAGCTTAATTCCAATTTTCCATCTATATTATGACATTGTTAGCTGCTTCTTGAACTAAATGTTGTAGTATATTCTTGCACCTGTAAATATGTAAATACATTTGTATTTTAGAAAATTCTTGTTTCTGTAAATATGTTTTGTTAATTTCTCATGTGATCTAATTCATCCAGGCTGTGCCTGCAAATGGTCTATTGAGATCAGTTCATTACCCCAGTAAACAAATATAAATAAATAAATAAATAAACCAATAAATAAAAGAAAAGATTGTATATACTAGTCTAATCTGGCTGTGAGTAGCAATGGTCACAGTGTTGACTCAGAGCTTGGTGATTCTATGGTTCCACTAAATGTTGGTGGGGTCACATCCAGAGTGTTATCTCTAGTTCTGTCAAATGTATTTGAGTTTGCTTTGATTTGACTATGACCATCTAAATCGAAGTATAATTTCTAATTTATTCTTTCTAGACATGGTTGCATCTGGTGGAAGGGAGGCTTTTGTATCAATGTTTCCTATTAGGAAGTTTATTATAATATTCTAGGGACATATAAAGCCTTGGTAGTGATGATAATAAAGATAATAATAACATAAGACTACAGCTGTAATATATGTATAATATTTATTATACTATGGTATACATTAATTTCCAACTTCTTCTGTAGAAATGTTTGATATGTCATACCTAGTAGAAACGATCTTAGTAAACATGCTGAAGTACTTGTTTCTTTAACATAATAGGTGGCGCCACAGTTAATATTCTACATTTAATGATTAGTTACACTGATATAACTATGGATCTGAGTATCCATTTATATTTAGTAAGGAGAGTTAAACCCACTTCTTGTGATTATACTGCCCTTATCAGCTCGTTAGTCTGCTGTACTAGTATGTGCATATATATCGTGTGGGATGTTTTTAATATCAGTATTCTTTTTATGCTATAAAGATAAAACACTGATATATTAGTTTGTAGAAGTTCTTTTATGTTACATATTTTTTTGTCAATATGGAAGTTGTTTCATTTGTGCAGAAGGTTTGTCAAGGTTGTGCGGGTGCGTCTTTGAAGTAGAGTGAATGGGGTTGCTGACTTCATCTTTTCTGCATAAGCACACATAACGAAAAGTTACTATATACATTAATCTTTTCAAACTCACTACAAGCAATTAATTGGAACTGTCTAAAAAATTTATTCTAGATGATGCAGTCTCATACTTCAACTCAACTCTTCTTAAAATTTGACTAATGCTCAACAAAGCTAAGAAACTCACTACTTTGATCGTCAAAAACTATTTCTCTCAAAACCAAAAAAAAAATAAAATAAAAAATTCTGGAAAGGGAAAAGGGATCTCTACTCTCCTCACCCCCCCACACCCAGATCCACCAGACCCATACTCAAATACTCATGAATTAGCTTAGCCAATTTATTTCTTTCTTGACTCTATCTATAAATTGACCTCTTAGAAAATGTGTCCCAACTTCAGCTCCTTCCCCTCCTCTCCTACAACCAACCATAAACTCCCCCACACACAACTTTCAGACCCAATCATATTCATGACAGCCCTCCTCTTCCTCTCCTGGTTGTTTGAAATTGTATCAGAAACCAAACTACTTGGGGTCCAAATCGATAACCTACTGGAAATTCTATAACAAAATTGCAAAATTTGCCACCAGCCAAAAGTCCTCCACCACCACTGTTCTTCCCTCCATAACCTAAAATGGCTGGAACTTCAATCCAACAACTACTACAACTAACTCTAGCCTGCACCAACCTAACAGAGTTCTAAGGTCAAATAATCAAAATCTACTCAAAGTACACCAACTCATTTCTTCTTATTGTATTAACTGTTATATGATTTTTCTCCTGAATGTGACTAGTTCTTTTTTTTAGTATATAGATTTATTAATAATTCTCTAAACAAAAATTTCCTCTCTCAAAAAAATAAATTCTGTTCTGTTGGAGCTTTTCTCCCCAGGACTCCATTGAAAACTCTTCTTTAAATGCCCAATGGACTATCCTGTAAAACGAAAATAAAATAAAAAAAAAAAAAAAATATATATAAACAGGGCAGTTATGCTCGCTATTCTGATGGTGAAGAGTGTTTAGCGATTATTTTCATGATTTATTAAACAAATCTGCTAACAGGTACGGTGATCATTACAAGATGATAGTATATGATTAAATAAATGGCTAGAACTTTTTAGTCGAAAAACTAAATCTATTGTTTGGATGACATTCTGATTTTAGAGTTGATTTAATTTTCTAGCCTAACCGCTAGACTGCGATGTAAACTTTTTAAAATAATTATGCTGTGTTTACTGCTTTTAATGCATTTGCAATTAATTATTCTGGAAAGGTTGGTTTGCAAATATGCAGAAGCATTCTTGTGTATGTTAGATACAAATAGGAAGGTGTCCTAATATATATTATATGAGATTAAGTTGTCAATTTTATTAGCTATGCCTTTAAATTATGAGTGGAGAGGGTAAATGACATCACCTACCTGCGTATGGTACACAAGGCTAAGTGAGGGGCTTAATTAATTATTTGAATGTATGAGATGTTATATGTAAGTTTAAAGCGTTTGTTTGTTTTGTATTTATATGTGTTTATGGTCTGAAGAAGCCACATTAAGTGGTGAAAGTGCTAACCTGGTAGTAAAAGTTTTTAACTACAATTTATACTGTTTGGAGCATCACTGTTATTTTTATTTCTGCTGTTGCTTGCTTATTCCAACGGTGTGCATTTGCTAGCTGGTTGTTTCTTTGTATTTTGTGTATTTTAATAATAATCATTTTACAGTCCTTAAAAATAATACAAAAAGCAAATACAATTTAAATAATTGTACCAATAGACATAATATGAAAACATTGTATAAGAGTAGATACAAGTTATATGACAATGATTTAATACCTAGAGAAATTATATCCAGTCTATAGAGAAATTAAAGATAAGTTAGTATAATACAAACAGGAATTGCAAAACAAAGTGACATAAAAGTAGGCTTATGATATACTTAGAGAGAAAGCCAGGGAGAGAAATTAATAGAAGTAAGGAAGTGAGTGAAAAAGGGAGAGTATGGAGAAGTAAGGTATGAACAGGTATTTGTCCACATTTAGGGATATAGTTTATCCTGGTGCTGACTAAGAAGAGAGCCAGCTTTTGGCTAGGAAGTCTTTCAGAATTAAAGATGAAAATAAACAAACTGCCAACAATGAAGCCTCTAAGACACAGGACGCAAAGTCAGTCACTTAGACTCCAAATAGTTTATTGAAGACCACACTGTCAAGTGCTTTTGTCTCTGACTATTCAGAGACTTCTTCAGAACAACAAAATATGTGTAAAAACATACGTATACATGCAATACAAAAGGCATACCCCCACTAATTCAACCAATAGTAAAACCATGCTTATTTTTAACAATTAAAACTTAAAGACCCCACCAAAAAAGTTTTCATATTACTCAGTGTAGAGTGCAATGCACCCTTTGGTATGTACCTAACCAGGCATATCCAACAACTGGAATGTACACTGAGGTTCTTCATTAAAAGTATACAGACCGTAAGTAATATGTCCTATTCAGACTGCCTCAAGGACCTATCCCTGTATTCTGTCTCCCATAGGCTGCTGAGGGGAGATCTATGCCTCTCATGTAAGGCATTGTCAGACCCAACTCTGATGGACTCCTGCATATTCACAAAACAAACAGCACCAGAATTACAGATTCTAAAGACTTAAACCTTGCCTGTGATATAAATCAGATCTGCTGGAGAGACAGGTATGTATCTCAGAGACTATGCCTACTCTGGAACATGCTCCCCATCCATGTGAAGCAGAGTTCCTCCCTAACCCAATTTAAGTGTAACTTGGACAACTGGATGGGGAACATGAAATTCATCTCTGGTTTGGCACCTGTGTCTCTAATGGACACAGGCAGCCTGTAAATGGTTCATCTGTTAGGCCCCTGCTTGTAAATGTTTCACCTCAGGGGCCCTTGCTTGCAAACGTTTTATCTCCCAAGCCCCTACTTATACTTATCAAGGGTATCAGAACTTGTCAGATTTCAGATGCTTGGCTAGGTCATTAGCCTAGTAAACACCTATGAACAAGGTAATCAAATACTAGTATTCAAACCCTGACTAGTCAAATAAATAAATAAAAAAAAAAAAGCAAATCACTTGTGACAAGTGTTTTTTTTTCTTTGCAGGGTGGGGACAAGCCATCCTGCACCAACCCCTCCCCATCACTTAGATACACCAATTCTGAGGTCACACAACAGCAGAGAAAGGGAAAATTCCCAGTCATTGCTGTCTCAAGACCTCCCACAAAAAACATCAGCACTTTGCCATCACCTGTGCTTATGATTGCTTGTTACTCAGGCAGTTCAATAGTCTGAACCATCGACCACTTGTATAAAACCAGTGTGCGTGTGTGTGTGTGTGTGTGTGTGTGTGTGTGTGTGTGTGTGTGTGTGTGCGTGTGTGTGTGTGTGTGTGCGTGCGCGCGCCCGTGTGCGTGTGTATGTGTGTGTATGTCTGTGTGTGTCTGTGTCTGTGTGTGTGTGTATGCCTGAATAAATTTGAGCCACTTATATACTTAGATGCTGACAGATTTCATTTTATTTATTTATTTTGCTTTTGTTTACTGGGTTTGTCTGACTCTGCTTAGTCAAAAACCTCTTTTCAGTCATATTTGCTATAACTTTTTGACTGTTCCTGTTCTGTCTGAATATTTCACTATGTCAAAGGAAAGTATGGTAAAATGTAATGGGCAGGTAGACACAGTTGTATATAATAACAGTATTTGGGCATTTACTTAATTATTTATTGATTAGTTAACCAATCAAGTCCTCTATGCACAACTACCTCTTTTATGGAGCAACCCTAGGAATAGGTCTGATTAAATAACTACTGGAGAATGAAGGAATCAAACAGAGATGTTCAGAAAAACACTCATTAACACCTCATAACCTTAAAACTATACATCAGTCACTTACGGCCATTATACAAAAGCTTTGTTAGGTGTTATTACACACTCAGCCAGAATACTTTTCCCTCACTGGACAGGAATGTTACCAAAAAGGTAGTGAACCTGTCTTTCTTGTTTCTCTGTGTCCCAACTGATGACATCTCAGGCTTATTCACATGACCAGGTTGCTAAAGACAGTGAGAGAATGAGAGACAAACATACAGAGACAGCAAGACAGGGAGACACAGACCTTCAGTAATCTCCAGTAATAGATGTCAATACAAAACATAATCCAGGAAAGATATGCAAGTGCAACTGGTATAGCCATCCTTCACACCAAGAGTACTCAAAATTTGCTCCATTCTTGAAAAAGTTTTAACCTAATATACCTTTTTGCCATCACTAGCTGAGTCCATTCTCTACCAGATCAGTAGCAGTCTATCCTATAGGCCTTCATAGCATATAACACGTTTTAGCAAACAAATAATTACTAAAGATTCTACTTTGATCAAAGACACTTTCCAAATGTTGGGGTCCCCAAAAGGCAGGGACACATCTGAAGAAGGACTAACTCCTAACCCGATAACAAATACCAACTGTAGCCCACTTTCTAAATAGTCATTTTTCAATATGGAAAGGAAAACAATTTTAAAAGAAAACCCAATATAATTATAAGCAAGGACTCTGTTCATGTCTACTGGAAATAAAACAGTACCAGTGAGCTTGGAGGAAGAATAGGTGTCACTATGGGGTGCTTGGATTTAAAATCAGAAAAATACCATTATACATAAGAGTATGTCCCAACAAAATGAAATATATAAAAAACATACTCAATGCCTGCTGAAAAGTCAGTGGTTGTGCAAATACTGGTAAAAAAAGTTGTCAATATAAATGCCTTTTTGATAAATAAAATAAAATCTCATATTAATTAATTCGTTGATCCCTTTAGATGTCTTTAGATGTCTTGAGGCATCATAGAAATCTGCAAAATTGCCTTGATTCATAGATTACTACTAGGCTAACTGCCCTTGTGGGCCATTTTAAGCCTGGCCAATTACCCCATGTGAAAATCAAACCTTGAACCTTATGTTTGTAAGGTTACCAGATTAACCATTATGCCAGCCGATAAAGCCATGCATGCATTTGTTATGAAATTTCATTTTGCTGGCAAACCTACAGCACAAGTGAACATCAAGTCAGAATGCATGTGATATGTTGGGCATTCATTTGTTTGTGCCTTTTTGTCCCCATGCTTGCTGGTCATCAGCCCTTTCCTTACCCAAAGGATCTATTTGATCATCAAGGGTAAATGTTGGTTACTTGAGGTTATCACTCAGGCAGTCATCTGTGTTTTTGTTTAGCCCTGCCCCTACTGCACTGATGTGTCCATGAGTTCTATAGCCCTAATACATTCACCCTGTGCTCTTCTCTGCATGGGTCAAGATGCAGCCAGTGCATGAATGCACTAGTTAGTGGACACATACACCTTAGCCTGTATGTCTGCATACTTCAACCACTTCCATTCTGTCGGGTGTCAACCATGGAATCACCATATCGCACTCATCTCAGCAAGGGTGAGCCACTACTTGCCACTAACCGCCATGATCACAGATTGGCTTGTCCAGTCAATTGATTTTCAAGTCAGTCCTGGGACACTGGACTTTACCCTTCCATGTCATGACATTGGCTGCACATAGCACAAAATGTCAGTGATATGAAAGTCTTGATTGTTGTTTGAAAGTGCACTGATTTTGTGTGCTGCTTTCAGAACGCCTATCATTGCTTAACAAATAACCTAACCTTTTCTACTGACACAGTAACTTAAGTTACTAAAGTTTCACAGAACATGGTCTTTAAAACAAATTAGATTTGTCTGGACCAAGAACGTTTAATTATACTAGTTGTGTGTGTTCTCTCTCATTGTGTTTCTCTCTGTTTGCCTTTCTCTCTTTTTTCTTAGTGTTACTTATTTTGTCTTTGTAGCTATATCCTTATGGATTTAAAATGCACTTTGCATAGTTCTCATACCTCTCAATCTCTAAGAACAAGAAATGTGGACAAAGTCTAAAATAAATGGGAAACTCTGTACCCATGAACTACCACATAGGCATTAGTCTACTTAACACCGAAAGTGTGATAAGAGACCTTGGGACACAGGTGGACAGTAGTCTCTCCTTTGATAATCACATCGCCACAGTAGTCAGGAAATCCTTCTACATGGCACACCTCATCACAAAAGGTTTCTCATCCAGGAAAAAAGAGGTGATTGTTCCCCTCTACTCATCACTCATTAGACCCATTATAGAGTACAACGCCCCTTTTGGTATGTACCTCACAAGACATCTACAACAACTGGAAAGGCCACAGAAATACCTCACAAAGAGAATTACCGGCCTCAAACAGATGCCCTACACAGACCGTCTCAAAAAACGCAAGCTTTACTCTGTCGCATATTGCCTACTCAAAGGTGATGTCTTCTTAACATACAATGTTATGTCAAACCCAGAGCTGTTGGACATACTCCACTTAAAGAAATCCCAATCCCTCCGAGCTACACGCTCTAGGAACCTAAACCTTGTCACCACAATAAACAGAACATGCTGGAGGGATAGATTCCTATCTCAGAGACTTCCCATACTCTGGAACAAACTACCTATCTATATCAAACAAAGCTCCTCATTAGCATTCCAAGAAAAATCTTGATGATTGGATGGGAGATAGGAAATTCACCCTGGGGATCACTTCTGTGGCTCTGCTTGACAGGGGCACAGGAAAATAATTTTCTTGGGTGGCAAAAGCCAGGGTACCATTTGGCTAGGCTTATATAGGCAGTAAGGCCAATAGCCTAGTACCTACCTATGAACCTATGAACCTAAAAGTTGTTATAAACTTATGAAGTTGCAAGAATATCAGGGCTTGTATTAGCATGCATTTTCTGAAGGATATGAAGTCTGAAACTCGTATGTATGTCGTTATTTAGTGACTGCAATCCTTAGTGATTTGTCAGAAAATTACACATTTGATGAGGAACAGACCAAAAATATGAGGCAATAGCCTGGACAGTTGAGAGGTATGATAGTTCTTTTATTATTAAAATGCATACACTGTGCAGCAATAAAGTTTTACTTGTATAGATTCTATTCTTGTGTTTGAACATTGTCTTTTGACAAATGTAAAGTTCTACTATCCATCAAAATTAGATAAACTGACCATCCACATTTCACAGATCTTCAGAAGAAACTTCTGGAAGATGAAATATTTCAGTCAACAGACTGCACAATGAATTCCTTAGGTGGAAAGGTGACATTGACTGCAACACAAACAGTCCTACAATGAAAAATATAATATGTCTGTAGTTACTGGAACTTGGCTACAAAGCAGTGACTATATGAAATTCCACATTTCAGCTTTTGATAAATGGGTGAAATACATAATCAGATAAACAGAGAAAGGATAGAAATATCCACCCCCAGAGTATGATTACTATATGAAGTATGTGACTCACCACCACTGCAATCCCGATAAACTGCATTTGGAGAACACGCAGCTTAAAAGGCTGATCTACACCAGCAGGAATCTCTGAATTTGTGCATTCATAATAAATTATTCCAGCCAAGAGTAAAAGGAAAGCAGCAAACAAGCATACTATGCAGACTAAAAGCAGACAGAACAGCAGCTCCATGATTTGCACTCTGTTTTCACCTGCTGCAAGGCCCAGCTGACAGGTGTGTACTCTGTCATTTCCCCATTCCAGAGCTATTAACTTAAAAGACTCATAGATCTTTATCAAGAAGGAGGCGGGAGAAAGGGAAAGGCATAGTGAAATGCAGGAAGTAGCAGTGAAGGCAGAGTTTTGCAGAAGGTAAGGATGCAAAAGCAATGAGCCTGCAAGACCTGCAGAAGCAGAAATTAAAGACTATGAATACAAACTATATATGCTGGTTTACAGGAACCTTCATGTGTTCTGAGCAAACTTAAGGAAAAATAACAAAGACGCTGAGCAAAAAAACAACCTTTATGACAAGACAAAGCTTTCAGGTATTACACCCTTTCTCAATGACTAAACATTGAGAAAGGGTGTAATACCTGAAAGCTTTGTCTTGTCATAAAGGTTGTTTTTTTGCTCAGCGTCTTTGTTATTTTTGGATTTATTGATACAGTGGGTTGTGTACAAACTTAAGGAAACCCATTGTACAAGAGTTGTCCAGCCAGTTTTCTCCATTTATACTTTATTTTGTTTGCATTGCATTTATTACTGAGAACATTCATTCATTTACACATTTTTTTAGTTCCACATTTATTTTTAGAGCACACCCAAGTAAATTACTTCCAGATGACTAACCTTTGGTGATGCTTCCTTACTACACTTGGCATGGTCTACTGCAGCCAGGGTCATGTTTGACAAGATTTATGAACATCACACCCTTATTGGTAACAGTACAGTGACAAATTGGGAAGCAAATAATTTTGATAAGCGTCATGTCACATTAGTTACAGATTGATATATTATAGCAGCATGACCTTTTTAGCCTAGAAACAACTGTTTTGTCAGGCAACCTTACTATGTACTGACCTTCAGAGGGCAGATTAATGCAGGCCATTTATGATCATGGTTATGTACACTGTGGCGACCCCTAACCAGAAAAGCTGAAAGAAAAAGAAGTTATATTTACACTTATAAATGTATCCACAAGGGGCAGAGTGACTTAGACTGAATCCAATGGAAATACATTTTATGAAGAGGTTCATCAGTGCTGAATGGCTGTTTGATTCTACTGATTTCACTATTGTATGTCATTGCAGCTACTACGACTTTTATGGAACAAAAATCCAACATCTACAAGCACAGTATTCCTAAGGGAACTAAAGAAAAAAGGTCATAAATATATATATGTTTCTTTGGCAATAAATAATTGTGAAAAAAATATCTGATCTGTTGGTGGCTAAGATTTACCTACAATCAACTAGACGTATAAGCTAAATTAAGTACACTTTCGTCTGCACTTTGTTTTCGTATAGTGCTGCATTTTATTTATTTTTTTCACTGATTAATTGAATTGAATATTGTGGTCTCTCTGTGTCTCTACAGGGATCTTGCTAGAAATGTAGCCAGTGGTAACAGTGGGGGTAGTTTCACTTCTTTGATATTCTGTGTTTAACTCCTAGCCTAGGGGGTTTGTCTTGCTATATAACTGTTAAACCTTGTGTTATTTATGCTAAATATCTGAGCTGTTTGTGGCTAAGATTTACCTGCAATCAACTAGACGTATAAGCTAAATTAAGTACACTTTTATCTGCACTTTTTTCATACAGCACTGCATTTTATTTTTTTTTCACTGAATATTAATTTAATTGAATATTGTGGACTCTCTGGGTCTCTGCAGGCGGTTCTCCAACCCCCTATCCTTTCTTGTTGTGGTGTTAATCTTGGTGGCTTTGAAATTGCACTCCCCTCTTGTAAATTTGTGTTTGGACATTCCTTCTGGGCCCATCTCATTTGTTCACTCAACTGAGTACAGTGAGATCATATTCTGATTTCAGACACTCCTACTAGTCCCATCTCTTCAGCTTTATCTATTGTGTACAGAGAGAGAATTTGGGAAGGACAAATGCTGTAGCCTTTTAGTCCTACTCTGCTCCTCCTCTCGAAAAAAAATTATACTTTATTCAGGTGCTTTTACTGTAACTGTCTTTTAGTTCGCTGTTCTGTGTCTTATCTGTTCAGTCGTTCTTACTCTGCATTTATTACTGCTTGTTAGTACCTTCTAATTTACTGCCTTCTATGCTTGCTTTTAGTCATTTGTTAATTTAATTGCAAAAAAAAAAAAAATTCTAAGCTTGTTTCCTGCCTTTCCTGTAACTACTCTAGACCAGATACATATTTGCTGTATCCCAGACTGTTTGTAAGCTTCTGACCCCCCCAAGCCTTTCTGTGTTGGAGGAAGCCTTCTAGCTTATCAGTGAGAGTGGTAAGCACTAGGTAGCCTATCTACCACAAGAGTGGTTTCTGGCCCAGAAATTGTAGTTTATTGGCTGTTTGGGCAGTTTTTCCATCTCTTTCAACTTTCTGGTTTAAAAGCCCGCAATTGCGATTGTTTCCCACCTTTCCTGTAACTAGACTCGTCCAGATACAGATTTTCTGTATCCAGGACTGTTTGTAAGCATCTGAGCCCTCCAAGCCATTATGTGTTGGAGGGAAGCCTTCTAGCTTATCAGTGAGAGTGGTAAGTACTAGGTAGCCTATCTACCACAAGAGGAGTAGATCCTGGCCCAGAAATTATAGTTCATTGGCCGTTTGGCCAGTTTTTTTCCATTTCTTTCAACTTTCTGATTTAAAAGCCCACATTTCCGCTTGTTTCCCAACTTTCCTATAACTAGTCTAGTCCAGATACAGATTTGCTGTAGTGAGGACTGTTTGTAAGCTTCTGAGCCCCCAAGCCTTTCTGTGTTGGAGGGAAGCCTTCTACCTTATCGGTGGGAGTGGTAAGCATTAGGTAGCCTATCTACCACAAGAGGAGTGGATTCTGGCCCAGAAATTATAGTTTATTGGCCGTTTGGGCAGTCTTTCCATCTCTTTCAACTTTCTGGTTTAAAAGCCTGCATTTGCGTTTGTTTCCCACCTGTCCTGAAACTAGTCTAATCCAGAAACAAATTTGCTGTATCCAGGATGGTTTGTAAGCTTCTGAGTGATGCCAACGTCTGAGCTTCAATTTTTCCCTAAGATCTGCTAGTTCTCTCCTCTCCTACACTTTTACTAGCTTATTAGTCTAGCACTTTATCAGACATCTTGAAGCTATTATTGTAGCACACAAAAGTGCTATCAGCACTAAACTTTCTGCAAGGAAACAGCTCCAGTACTTATTATTAATGCCCACAAAAATGTCATCAGGACTAAATGTTCTACAAGGAAACAGCTCCAGTACTTATTATTAATGCCCACCCCTCCAGGCATGTCTAAAGGTCAGTTCCCTGTGCTTTCTCCTATTAACCTGGTGAACTTGGGCATCCTGAGGCAATGTAGCAACTGCCTCATGTACACCGACAACCCTCTTGTCTTATCTCCCAACACTCAGACTTGTGAGAGATGCATTTATATATTCAAATTGGAAGCCATGCACTCTCCAGCCATGACCAGAATAGCTGGTCAAGAGGAGAAGGTCAACACTTGCACCACACCACACGGAACACATCACCCTCCAGAACACCCACCAGCACTGCCTTCACATAAAACACAAACCACACACCCACTTTCGTGGAGGCTGTCAAAAATCTATCCAAACAGCAGAGACCTCCAAGGCAGAAATGCACTTGACTACCACATCACAACACTAATCATGATACACATAACTATCCTAAACAGTGTGCCACTCAACCAAAGCCCCTAAGGCAAAACAGGATGCCCAACACACTAGTTATAGGTGACTCAATAGTGAGGCACACTGATGTCCCACTCACTAGGTTGAATAAGGAGAAAGTAACAGCCAGCTGCCTGTCAGGTGCCAGGATCCACCACATAACGCACGTACTCAGGTTCCTCAACAACAGGTACAAATATGACTCAGTCATTGTACATGTGGGTGTGAATGACCTGAGATGTACCTCCCTGGACTACATGAAAAGAGGCATGGAGGAGATCTCGGATTATGTAGCCCAGGCGGGTATGACCCTAGCCCTGAGCAGCATCCTACCATCACCCAGAATGATACTATAGTACAAGCAGAAAATGATTGATTTCAACAATTAGCTAAGTTTCTGGTGTCACTCTAAAGGGATCCAGTATCTGTCTGCCTGGGATGACATGATTGACAGACCTCGATGCTTTGCCAGAGATGGCCTGCATCTGTCACCCCTGGGCTTCCGGATACTGGCCAAGACTCTTGCCACCCCTATAGTGCCATTTTAGGTGGTGTTCCAAAGACCAAATTACCGCTGTAACAGCTACAAACAAATGCAATCTGAGGGTCATGCTGCTCAACACTAGAAGTCTAAATCTCAGAATGCACTCGGTCGAAGCACTCCTTAAAATGGAGAACATTGACATTTGTGCTGTAACAGAGATCTGGTTCAAGGCAGCAGAAAGCACCCCTACACTACCAGGCTATAACTCTTTCCATACCTTTCGACCCCAGAACTTGGACCAAAGTTCCAAATGTGGCGGTGTTTCCATATTCATAAAGGATGCGCACAACTCCAGACTGGTAGCCCAACATAACGCATCAGAGATACTTCAGGTGCAGCTAACACTGGGTAGGACAGAGATTCAGGTCATATCCTGCTATAGGTCCCCAACCATGTCCCAAGACTCACACTCCACTTTCCTAAGCACCCTGGAGAATATTAGGATCCAACCTAACACTCTCATACTAGGTAACTTCAATTACCCCTCCATTAACTGGGAAAACTACTCATGTGCCAATACACTTGCCCAACATTTCCTGGAGTTTATTAATTCCAATGCCCTGGATCAGCTCGTTTTTTCCCCCACTAGAGGTAGCAACATCCTTGGCCTGGTTATTACTAACATGGGCGACCGTTGCTCTACACCAATAGTCAGCTCCTCCCTGGTTAGATCTGACCACAAATTAATCACCTAGGAAATCCACATTCCCCACCCCCGCAAAGGCAACCACCATGAAAAACTTCTCCAAAGCTAACTTTGGGCTCCTAAAAACAGAGGTGGCTAACTTCACGGCACCCATGCAAATGGAGAATAGTTGCATGACTGCCGAATAGTACACCAGTGCAGTGCACGAACACATACACAAATACATGGATCTTGCCATACCCAATAGAATCAAGACACTCTCCTCCAAAAAAAAGGAAGTCAATCTGGTGGTCCCCTCCCATAAACAAACTGTACAACAGAAGGAGGAAACTGATGCTGAATAAGGTAAAGTCCCAAGACTGGAAAAATTCCCTTATCAGCCTCAACAAAAAGCTGTGATTCCTCATCAAATCCTCTAAAGCTAGCTATGAAAACAGAACTGAAGCAGATAGTAAAGACAACCACAAGGGGGGGTCTGTATTAGATAATTGAAAAGGCAGAATTTTGAATGATCTAATATTGAATCCAATATCGCGAATGCTGAAAACAGCGAAGCTGCACAAAACCAAATTCTTTCCTACAGAAAGAATTTGGTTGGCCGTTGTTGTGGCTTTGCTGTTTTCAGTGATGCGGTGGAAAGTTATAGGTTGGGTTAAGGTAAGTGTGTGATTGTGCGGATGTTCGGGTTAGGGCACAGGTTGGGTGAGTTAGGGTTAGGGCACGGGTCAGGTAAGTGTGCGATTGTGACAGAATTTGGGGTTAGGGGCGGGTTAAGTGAGTTAGGGTTAGGGCGCGGGTGAGGTGAGTGTGCTATAGTGACGGACCTTAGGGTTAGGGTCTGGGTTAAGGCAAGTGGATAGATAGTAGTGTATGTGCAGCATAGTGTAGGGTTAGATGTAACCTTTAAATGTATGTGTGTGGATTGCTGCTTTATAGTGTGCTTGTGGTGTGTGTGTGTGTTTCTTGGAACAGCAAATTTTTCCCTGGGAAAAAATTTGCTGTTTTGAGGTTTTGATATTGTTAGGGTTTGTGTTTTGCAGTTAGACGTTACAGCATTTGATAATGAGCCGTTTTGATGATCTGATATAGACCCCCACAAGGCCTTCTTTAGTTATGAGCTACTGCACAATGGTACCTCCTATACCGAGCCAACAGATATTGCCAATATACTGGCCGACAGATTCAGTGCCAACTTTACCCTCCCCCCCAAAGGACCAATCACAATACCAGCAGATTACCAGACACCCAGTATTACTGCTGCACAGGTTAAAACAGCACTGTCCAAGGCCAACAATGCAGCTTCTTTGGGACCTGACAATATCCCTGGCTGTGTTCTACATGAACTACAGAGTGAACTGGCACCTCACCTGTGTGCCCTGTTCAGTCACAGCCTCACCTCAGGCTTTGTCCCTACCAAATGGCACACTGCTACAGTCATCCTTCTCCACAAAGGAAGAGCGACTACAGACCCTGGGAACTATCACCCCATTAGCCTGATAAGTCTGATATGCAAAGCTATGGAATGCATAATATGGACCTAATAAACAAGGATATAGGGAATCTCCAAACTCTGGATCCTACGCAGTTTAGTTTTTTGAAGGGTAGATCATGTCTGCTCAACTTGGTCGACTTCTTTGCATCAGTTACCAGAGCTGTAGATGAAGACAAGGTGGTTCATACAGCCTACCTTGAGCTGGCCAAGGCCTTTGATACCATTTCCCACTCAGGAATCATAGAAAAACTCACTAAGCTAGGCATCAATCTCTATATCATTAGGTGTGTTGCAAACTCGCTCACAGATAGAACCCACAGTGTGAAAGTAGCTGACTCCAAGTCAGACTGCTGACTAGTCATGAGTGGAGTCCCACAGGGTTCAGTCCTGGGTCCTCTCCTGTTTGGTATCTACTTCTCTGAAGTCCAGGCCAACACAAGGGGACTCTGGCTGGCAAAGTTCGCAGATGATTGCAAGTTGGGAGCTATTATTAACTGCCCAAGTGATGTTGACATCCTACAGAATGGCCTCACTGAGACCAATGACTGGTGTCAGAACCATGGCCTTAATCTCAATGCCAAAGAATGTGTCATTATCCTCTTTGGGAAAAACCTGGTTCCAATGAATTACAACATTGATGGTAGTCCACTGAACTCAGAAGGCATTATAAGATCTCTGGGAACACAGGTTGACAGCAACCTCTCTTTTGATCACCACATTGCCACTGTGGTCAGAAAGTCCTTCTATGTGTCACATCTCATTACTAAGGGTTTTGCATCCAGGAAGAAAGAAGTCATTGTCTCCCTCTACTCTTCACTCATTAGGCCAATCATCGAGTACAATGCCCCATTTGGCATGTACCTCACTAGACACCTGTAACAACTGGAGAGGCCACAAAAGTACCTTACAAAGAGGATCCTAGGCCTTAAACACTTGTCCTATATGAAAAGACTCAAAAAAATTCCAACTATTCTCTGTCTCATATCACCTACTTAGAGGCGATCTCTGCTTGACTTACAAAGCCATGTCTGGACCAGCTCTGTTAGAAATGCTACATCTAAAGAAATCCTAATCCCTCCGCACCACACACTCCAAAGATCTCAACCTCATTACCACAATCAACAGAACGTACTGGAGGGACAGGTTCATAACCCAGAGACTGCCCATGGTATGGAATAGACTTCCCATGCATGGCAAGCAGAGCACCTCACTGACCCTCTTCAAGAGAAATCTTGATGAGTGGATGGGAAATAGAAAATTCACTCCAGGGATAACTCCAGTGACTATTCTTGACAGAGGCACTGGGAACTAAGGTTGAGTGGCACGAAGCCAGGGTAATCCTATGGCTAGGCTTGTAAAAGCCCTAGGGCCATTAACCTAGCACACACCTATGAACCTACACACCTATGAACTTATATATGAAGTATATATGGAACCAGGGGCGGACTGGCCATCGGGCAGTTCTGGCGAATGCCAGAAGGGCCGGTGCCAAAATGGACCAGTGAGCTGATGCTCTTCGAAACTATATGGGTAAAAAAATTATTTTTCTTCTCCAGACTGTTTTAAAAAAAGTTAAGCTTGGGAAGACCACAGGCATCAGTGAAGATGCCCAGAAGTCATTGTGGTTTTAACCCCAGGAAATTGGATGCTGACCAGACTGTGAAGTCAGCAGCCTGTCACATAATCTGAATACATGTGTGATGCAGATGAAGATTAGTCCTGTTACTCTCAAATTGTCTTCCCGCACTTTAGTTGCGAGGGAGAGACAGAGAGAGAGTGGAGAGACAAGCGACAAGTGACCAAAGAAGAGAAAATCTGTGATCTGAAATGGATTAGTGTTTAAACTTTAAGGCAAGTTCTCATTTTTTTTTCCTGGCAGATTCAACCAGATATTTTCTGTATTTATTTATTTTTTTCCTAGCAGGGTCGACCAGATAATTTCTGTATTTAATAATTTCCTGGCAGGGTCAACCAGATGCTTGTTAAATCTTGGTGCAGTCTCCTATATAAATTATCTTTCTGACATCCTGGGCCTGTAGGCTGGCATGGTCAACCAGATAGTAGAAGGTTAGTGAAAATGGGCCGGTGGTTCTGATGGTACCAGGGTCCAATTCTTGTTCCAGTCTGCCCTGTGTGGAACAGAATCATAAATGCTTCTAACTATTATGCTAATTAAACTTCTTAATTAAGTATTAGAAGTTATTTAAGCAAAAGGCATGCTAAAATTGAAAACACAAAAAAGACAAAATACTAATAGGTAGTGTCAATCAGTTCATTAATATGAGGTGTGGTGCTCTCAAGGTTGTATCCTAATGTTAGTACAAGTGAAAATATGGAATAAGGTCGCCAGAGGAATGTTGGTAAAATATAACATCTAAACTACAATGGACACAAAGGAGAAGATCAGCATAACCCCATACTCAGGAGATCATACTAATTTAATTTATTGCACATCTGTAAAAAGTGGAATGACTGAAGTCAGCTGATGTGTTCCAGCTTGACTTTGGTAAAGCATTTATGCATGGTCTTCCACAGGACGTTCATGACCAGATGAAGAATGGGAGAGGAATCAGAAAAGTTAGAGTGAGTGGACAACAGTATATAGAGAGTAGGTAGGAGCAGAAAAACAATGTAATTAGCATCAAAAATTCTTTAATTCACCATTTTTATCTATCAAGACTTCTTCAGAAACTTTTAAAACCGCTTAATCAAATATCTTTTGATTTTCTAAATTGTCCAATAAAAACTAGAATCAATTATTCAATAAAAAATTAAATTACAAAATATTTAAAGTGAAATACATGAGAGTAAAAATACAAGTCTGCAATAAATGAGCACTGACTCATTTATTCATCTTAAACAGCATCACTTATACAACTTCAATCTCCTGTTTTTTTTTTTTATATTAACAGAATTGGGAAAAGCAACAGTCCCAAGGATGAAGCAGCAACAAAAACTAATAAAAAACAAAACCACCAGTCTGACCGAACAATGAAGGAAACCACCAGCATTTGCGAAAAACACAGTTTAATATCGCTTTAGTCTCAAATCAAGTATCGCTTTTGTCTTAAATTTAAATATAAGGGGGGTCCTATAAGGACCAACTGGAACAAAGAGAAACTATGTGGCAGCTCAGGTTAGGGACTGACAAAAAAACTGGTATTAATGACTCAGTGAATATTAAATGTTTTCTGAAGAATAGAAGACTGAAGATTTTAAAATGAACTATGTTATGTTATTAGATGTGTGCCTTTAAATGACTGTATTCCTTTTGCTAGTGCACTTTAAGTAATTGATTGTTTTATTAGGTAATTATTTTGATTCAATATATAAGGGGATGTTGCTGTGTGCATTTTATTTCATTCTGAAGAAGTCTTTTGAGACGAAAGCGATATTAAACTGTGTTTTTCGCTAATGCTCGTGGTTTCCTTCATTGTTCGGTCAGACTGGTGGTTTGGTTTTTATATATCAACAGAATCATTTAACCGGAATCATTTAACCCTGGATGCCTATCTCCATTTAATTTGATTGATGAAAGTGGTGAACTGAAGAACTGTTGACACTAATTCTGTTGTTTTTCTGCTCCTAACTGCATTTTATATACAGTGTTTTTGTTTAGTTGTTTAGTTTTATCTTACCATTTTCAGAGCATTCCTATTTTTATAGTTTTGAGTGGACAACAAGCTAATGGGGCAAAAAAGCAAAGGGAAATGGTTGGAAGGGTGTTGTTTGTAAATGGGACACTTAAGATGTCAGAGAGTATGCCTGCGGATCTAATCATGTACCTAAGTCAGGCATCTTGGATGAAATAAAGATAGAGTAAACTTTTTAAAATTTTTTTCCTCTTGATCAGGATAATCCTCTCTAGGTGATTTGTACCGCTCCTCCCCAAATCCTCCTTAGACTGACCTGCTTACAACATGTACTGTGGCCTGCCTAGGGGCACAGGAGGTGGTGCATTCAACCATCTGAAGGAGGCAGGAAAGGAGAGCAAGGCATCCTGACCATCCATTATCTGCTTATGCTTGTGTGGATTTTTTATATGCTCTAGACCTTCCTGTGGGGATGGGCATACAGTGATGCAATTGTGTGCCTGTGGGCACATCCACTCATGATGCAGTGACATATACCCTCTCTTATATGCACACATGTGCCCATATAACACTAATGCACTCTTCAGCCTTTCCTAGAGAACAATACTTTGCATGTGCTGCAAAAACTCAAACCCTCACTCTGAGGTAGGTGAACTGGCCATTAGCCTCTCAAACTTCCTTCTGGTGGGTACACCAACTTTGCAGGTTGCTAGTCAGTCTTAGATAATTAACATCATAGGCAGATGCCCTGCCCCTGTTTCAGTAGGCTGTATGAGCAAGGTAAAGCTTTTGCAGGCATCACCAATATAGGAGTGCTAGTAATATGGGGGGGGGGGGTAAAAGTTGGAAGACAGAATTAGAAGAAATCAAGGTTGATCAGAAAAATGTCAGTTAGAACTTTATAAAAATGCAAGATGCAACAACCTTAGATGACTAATGACTATAACGCATAGTTTAAAAGGAATTGTTTAGGAAATAACTTATGAGTTGTGATTGTTGTGTCCAACTTAAACTCTTGTATTGCACATTTATATAAAGAGTACACTCTAACCAGGAAATAGACAGTGAACAATGGCTTGCTATAGTTTTACTGTTATAAAGTTTGCCCAGCTGGTCATGAACTCAGTCATGCAGCTGCCCATGCAAAGATGGCAATAGATGGGTAGGACATGTGGGCACATGCCCTCCATGATGGTGTGTGCTTCTTTGAGTGCCCCCTTCTCTGGAATAGTAAAAAAGCTCCTGAGTGAGTGCATGCAAGCACAGTTGACTCTACAAGTGTCCTTACATCATGGGAGAGTACTAGCATTTTGAATTAACATTTATTTATAGGGAAAATTTGACTGGATAATTTATCTATTTTCAGCTGTAGCCTGGGGAGAAAAGCTCCACAAATATAAGAACAGAAGATACATATACAAAAGTGAAAACTGACATCATATTATAATATACTGTGAATACATAGATTAGTGCAAACTGAATACACTTGTATACCATCAGTAAAACAAGATAAATACAATATCATGTAGCACTCAAACATGTTCACATGCTATAAGTGAGTGCGTTTATTGCTCACTCATAAAGTAAATGCCAGAGTGGAACATTCTAGCAGTGGAAAAAGAGGAGGGAAGGAAGGGAGAGAAGAGTGAGAAATAAGTATTTTCTATAGATGTTAAGTACAGTACATGTGGGAGACAGGATAAATAAAAAGTAAAAGCAAGATAAAGAGAAAAGGCCGGGAGTTCATTTTTCCTTCATTTTTGCAGTTGGGAGAAGTACTCTGAAGGGTTTGCAGCTGGGAAATTATCTTTTACTATATTTTTAAAGTACTCCAAGATGTCTTTTACTACATTTTTGTAAGCAGCAGTCAAGAGATTTGTTTTAATGTGTATGGTTGAAAGCAGCAGTTGGGGGAGAATGTGTGTGAAATGCCCCAGTTAGAAGTTTGAGGTTAAGTTACTTAGTCAGAGCCACATAGTTGAACATAGAAAGAATCAAACCCTATACCCTTGAAGTAAATCATTAAGAGCTTGCAGTTTTAAACTTCCACATCAACCCCCAGACCTCCATAGTAAATCAGCCATTAGAGTTTCATAGTTCTCATTGGTCTGAAAATACATGTCCATGCAACATTTGTAGTTCTGTTAACTTTTTAACAGAATTAGAGTGGCCTAGCACTTAAGGCTCTGAGCTGTTAACAAATTGCTTCCTCTAGTCAAAAATACACGCACCTCAATTTGCTTACAGTGTGACTGTGAGTAAGTCACTCAGGCAGTACTCCTGGCTCGCCCCTGAAACAGAACACTTTCCTACTAGGTTTACCTGTTTAACAAATAGATAAAAGTAGTATTTAAAATGTGTCCCTTCCGTACCTCTCCCCCCAATAATTTTTGTCTTTGTCCAAAATATTCGAGCAAAGAAACTGAGAATTATTTTGGTCTATTCCTTGTAAAATTCCTGACATTCAGGTAAATTGTTGTGGATTACAGTCACGAAATAATGTGTGGTATGTAAGTTTCAGACTTTGTGTCCTTCACTAGAACTTTCAAAGCATGTAACAGAAAGATTTAAAATCTGTTCCTGATTGCTGGGTCTTTGTATGTTGATCTAAGAAGTATAAGGGCACTGGGGGGTGCAATGGGATGCACTGTATGATTTTCACAGTAGTGAGCTGAAATACACTCATTGGTCATTATTTGTGTATTTGTTCATTCATTCATTGCAAGCAAACATCTGAATGTATGCAGTCATACAAGGAGATGTATTTGATGGTTGCAACTGTGTGTGTGTGTGTGTGTGTGTGTGTGTGTGTGTGTGTGTGTGTGTGTGTGTGTGTGTGTGTATGTGTATGTGTTTGTTTGCATTTGTATATGTATTCTGAATCCATGAATAGTTATGGTATAAAGGAAGGAATCAAATGTAGTAAACAAGGGCTTCATCATTTGAACCATGTTCTTTGGGAACATTCCTTGGCTTCCTGATTTTATCAGCTGTTGACAGTGTGCCTGTTTGTCTGTGAATAAACTACACTAAATGAAATATATGAGTTTAATGTTAAAATATTAACTATAAATGCATTTTATATATATATATATATATATATATATATATATATATATATTTTTTTTTTTTTGCAGGCACGGTAATGTGAAATGCAATGTATTGGGCTACAGCAGTTTGGTACTTAGAGCAGGTGAGTTAAGGCAATGAGCTGTTAATGAGCTGCTTCCTGTAGTGCAGTTTTTGACTCCCGCAGTCTAAAGTGAGCCTGACAAAGCCATTTTACCAGACAGTGCTGCTGGACGGTCCATGGAAAAAGATAATTGTGTCCTGTAGGCTGTCCCAAGCTGCTGGAAAATTCATTAGACATTTGTCTTTTGAATTCCTGCACCTTTCATATAACCTCTACCTAATGCTTCACTATATGCTTTTTGACTATGAATCCCTGCAAATCTGCTGTTGTTTAATGGACTGCCAGATGCATTTTTAATAAATGCGAGTTTCAAAGAAGAGAAGCTTACTGTTGCTCATGCTGTTTTCAGTGTGAGAGTATGTTGTTTTTTTTTCCATCAAATTGTTGCCACTATTTTTGCAGTGACATTTTAATAAAAGTTTTTTAATTTAAATCTAAATCTCTGTTATCACTGTGAAAGTAAATAAAAAAAAGTATCACACTGACAGGTTTCAATGGTGTTTTATGATAACTGGGGAGAGACAGACAAGTAATGGGATATCAGTATAGCTGTAGATGTATGGGGGGGGGTTGGTCCATTTCTCTGCCTAGGGCGCCATTTGACCATGGGCTGGCTCTGCATTTACTGCTCAGTAAATGCACGTGAGTATTCAGCCTCATATGCATGCCTTATCTTTTTGTTTTTCTATCTTTTAAACCAGGTAAAAAGGCACCCAAGGAGTACTGTGTGGTTGCACAGTAGGCAAATGAAGTTTGAGAGAATAAAACCTGAACCCTTGACTACAAGAAGTATTTTGCTAAGAGTTCAGAGCCTTAATCCTTTGCACTATTTGCTAGACTTTCACTTATGTCTTTATCTTTGATAAATTACTGAGTGTTAAAATTCACTACAGTTTATAATCATTCAGCAATGTCAGTTGTTAGATTTTCGTGATTTTTGTTGTTTATATGCTAGAAAATACATGGTGATATAAAACCTGTTGCTGTGTTAACTTTTTAAGTGAAATTAGAGCAGTTTGCCTTTTATCTGTACCCAACTTTGCAGAACATCATTGATTTTGCCTTATATTTGTGCCCTGTCCTTTATTAAGTTTTTTTCTGGTAAATCATGGAGGATTACTGTCAGTCAGTAATGCCAGTCATTACATTTTCATAGTTTTTATTGTTCAGAGAATGCATGCCCATGCAACACATATTGTTCAGTTAACATTTTAAAGTGATTTTCAGTTCTCTGGCAGTTATGTTAACAAATTGCTTCCTAAAGTCAAAGGTACAAGAGATGTATTCTTTCACCTTCATTCACCTATTTTCTTACTTTGAACAAGTCACTTAACCATACAATGCTCTTAGGTCACCCCTTTGCCCATTTGGCTTACCTGGTGATCAGATGTCCCTTTTGTACCCCATTATTTCTGGCTTTGTCCATAGTTATTGATCAAATAAGCTGAGAGGTATAGTGAGAGGTATAGTGGTACCCCAAAATATTCAGATCTAAATTACTTTTATTGGAGTCATTTAAGCAAACCAAAAATACAGTACTGGAGGGTTCATGTTGCTGCATTTGCTCAGTACATTTTTTGTCTTTATTAGTGCTGTTTTCCTTGGGGAGTAGAAAATTAATGTGTTTATGTGCAAACTCTTTGTGGAGCTAGTGTTTTATTTATTAGATAGATAACTTAAATATCTTCCTTTATGGTTACTTAAGCTGATTATTCTTGTTTCAAGTTCTAAGTTTTTGTCTTATTTTACTTTGCCCATTTTGATTGCTTGAGCTACCTCATTGCCTATATTTATGTACAATCTTAGCAGTTCAACAGATAGCAGAACTGCCTTTGATTCAGAAGGCTGTGATTTCTTTTCCCACACTAGGTACTTGAATGAAGGTTCTACTGCTGAAACTGAACTGCAGCATAAAGTGGTACTGTATTCCTGATTACGCCAATGTTTAGATGAGGGTAATCCAAAGTTCCATGTTCCTGAGTTGATGGTATATCAGGTTGATGTAAAATATCCCACAGCAATTGTCAAAAAAGAGTAGGGGGGCTTTATTAACATTTACATTCATTTTATACCATATAAAAAAAAACTTTAAATCAATTATTTATACTCTCATTTTTACATTCATACTTAAAATTGTTTACAAGATATCAACATAAAAGGACATAACTAAAGAGTTCTATTTTTCATTATTTTTTTACACTTGCCTTCTATCCCCCACCTCTTCTTCTTATTTCAGGTAATGCATCAACCGCTTCCATCTTCTTGTTATATAATGCATTCTCATAGCTTTTTTTTCACAGCACATTCATTTTTAAAAAAAATTCTAAAATTGCTTATTCTTTTTTGCAGTCCAGAAGACAATGTTTTGTTGTTTCTTTTTCATTATAGTCAATACATTTTCGTTCCACCAACACCTTATATTTCATATTTCCTTTCACTAGTAACTTAGCTAATAAAATTCTCCACAAAAAACTCTGCTTCTTAAAAATGTTGAAAGCATTTTCTTCTGTTTTAAATTGCCTTTTTAATGTTCTTTTAATTCCTTTCTTGAGTACACCAAAAAATGTTTTCTAAAATCATGTTATGCCATTCTTTTCTGTTCCCATCAACCTCACTTACTTTTAAATTCCATAATTCCATTTTTGTTGTATTCTTTTTTTCCTTCCTGTTTCTATTTTTCTTTTTCCAATTTTTTTCTTCTTATACATTTTTATGTATTTCAAATAGCATCTCACCTGTCATTTCTTTTTGTCTTACTGTTACCTTTCTTTGTCTTTTCGGCTTTTCCTGGTTAGGGGTCACCACAGTGGAACTCCGGTCTGCTAATGATTGGCAGTAGATTTTTATGGTGCTGAGTTGCCAGCGCGACGCTCAACCTTCAGAGAAGGCACGCCCATTCACACATGTCTTTCAGAGGCCACTCGACTGCGGGGAGGACATGCAGACTTTCTCATTGCCCAAAATAAATGCATAGATGCTAAATGTACCACTGGATATTTTTAAATTTAAAGCCCCATCATCTTTTTTTATTTTAAATTATCCCTCTTCTCACCAGGTTCAGCCTTGAACCCCACATGAAGCTAAGCAACTCACTAATAATTATTTTTCTATTTGAGTGGGCAATATATATGTATATGTATATATAAATATATATATATATATATATATAAATATATATATATATATATATATATATATATATATATATATATATATATATATATATATATATATATATATATATATATATATATCCCTAAATGTGCTATTTGTCCTAATAAATAAGTAATAAGCATATGTCTTTTTTTCTGAAATAAGTAACAACTTTTCCACCAAGCTAACATTTTTTGTCTGTTCCAATATCTCTCCTATTGTCTTATTATAGTTTCAAGCTAGTAATGTCACTCCCAAAATATGTATTTCCTTTCTTGTGAAATATATTCCATTTTTATCTCCCAAATCTCTTACACTTCAGTTTAACTGCAGGCCATTTTTTAAAATAGCTTTCTATCTGTATTACAACCTCATTTATCCAACCCTTGTTTTTTGTTATTAGAATGAAATCATATGCATATGTCATACATGATGATAATATAACATTCCCTCCCATCTCATATCTTTCCATCCTCATTTCATACATGGATGTTTGTACTACTGCATTCATTACTTATACAAATAAGCACATTCTCTTTGGGCATCCCTGTTTTACTCCTCTCTAAATACTTATTTTTCAACATCCATCCATTTATCATAACTTGTATCTATGACTTTTCATAACATTTATTTATTACACCAAAATGTTTCTCCTATTCCATATGCCTCAAAAATCTGCCACGTTATCTCATTGCTTCATGGGTCACTTTATTGAATGCTTTAGCTATGCTATGTGCTACCAGTCTTACTTATTCATTTTTTGTGTCATCTGTTAATACTTCTTTCACTATAATTAACATTTCTTTGACCCCTCTTCCATTTATATCATAAATCCCTTCTCCTACTACCTCATCCAGCACTTTATCCAACTTTTTTGTAGAATTTTCATAAATATTTTATAGTGAGCATTCCCTAGTGTTACAGACCTCCATTTTTTACATCTTTTCTTTCATCCTTTTTCCATATAAATTTTATCACTCCGCCACATATGTCATCTTCCATTATACCTTCATTCATCCATTAATTTAATATTTTTTCTTAAAAAACTTCTTTCATCTTTATTCATTACCCTATAATACTCATAACTCATACCATCTAATAGTGGTGCTGATTCATTCATACCTTCTTTTATCGTCTACTCTATTTCTTCTATTGTTATGTCATTTTCTAAAAATATTTTTACTTTTTCAGATATGTTTTATTTTCTGATTTCCTATCTTTAATATATTTCTTCTAAAATATCTTCTACTACTTCCATACTATCTTGTTTCCATTTTATATTACCTTTGCCATCTAAGATAGCATCAGTCCTTTCTTCTCTCATTTTTACTTATTTTCCCTAAATAACGAGAAATCTTCTTCTTTCCTTTCAGAAAAAAAAAACTTTGCATATGCACATCATTTTTATTTTTTCTCTATTGTTTTCCTATATCTATTTTCTGTTTCCTTTATTTTGTCAGTTCCCTTTTCTATCTCATAATCCCATAAAATTCTTTTATAATTCATCTTATTTCTTTTTTAATTCTTATTTCCACTTTAAATATATTTTATACTTCTGCTTATGTAGAACCTACCACTGTGTCCAATTTTTATAAAATGGTCTCATTGTCATACGATCTTTCCATGATACTTCTTTCTCTTTTATCATTTCTTCCTCCTTTTAAAACTCTGCAGTCTCGTTATCCATTTTCCTTCCTTTATTATTTTGCTGTCTTCTATTCTAGCTCATACTGCTGTAATATCTGAAAACTCTGTCATCTGTACTATTCCTGTTATTTCTTCACAATAAAGTATACAATTTATTTCAGTCTTAAAAAGTCTCATTTTATATGTCCATTCCTTATTCTTTCCAACTTTTATTAATTGCCTTAACATCTTAATAGCCTGTGTTATTTTTCCCTTGTTTTTCCTTGGGTTAAAATATCCTGCCAGCATTATTGACATATTTACTAACATATGTTTTTGATTTTTTTTCAAACAACTGTTTTCTTTCTGTCATATTAGTATATACATAACGCACTATTAATCGTACACATTTTCCCTATTCTGATATCACGTATCACTACCCTTCCTGGTACTACTAGGTTACATCTTCATTTTTCATAAATATTCCTGTGCGGTAACATGCCTCATTTCCTACCAACCAAGTAATTTGGCCCCTCCATACTACCTGTATTCTTTTCCTTTTTTTCTTTGTTACATCTGGTATCTAGCAAGCAACAACATCCATTCTATTTTTTACACCATTCTACCAACTTCAAACCTCTTATATAATTTCAAATGCTGTTCATATTTAATGCTAAAATTTCCTACCTCAACATTTTTCTGTATGTGTAAGTGTTTACTTCCAGATCATATTTTTCTTTTACTTCTCTTAAGTATCCATCCGATTTATTTCTTTGTCCTTCTCCTCTCTCCATTTCTCCTTTTCCATCCTCTTCACTTTTTAAAATTGCAAATCTGTTCTCTTCCTTTATAGTAATAAACTTGCTTTGAACTATTTCTTCTCTAACTACCTCTTGAACTTTTCTTCAGTATCCCCTTTCCCAATACAACCTTCTTTTTCATAATCTTCTGTAGTAATATTTTCTAAAGTTTGCCTTTATTTTGAGCTTCCCACTTTATCTACTCTTTCTTTTTTCTAACATGAGGCAGACAAACCAGAATTGGCAAAATTCTTTACATTTTCTACAAAAAGGCTTGCAGTTTTTTGCTGTTTGTCCCCTCTCCTCACATTGGCCACACCTTCCTTTGTTACAATCTTATATTAAATGATTTTCACCCCACAAAAATAATATTATTTGGGCTGGCCACAGTTCCTAACAAATCTTCTCTTACCTTTCACACAATTACTGTGTTTGAAATATGTTAAATGTTCACATCCTTAATTAAATTCCTAACCCCAATCCATACATTTCCATCATCACATATGTTTTAACTTCAGTTTAACTCATGCTCATCTATATCTGAAATCCTAAATTGCACATTTATTTTCTTTTTTGGTTGCAGTCCCAAACTCTTAAATAAATATTTCAATTGTGATACTTTCAGTCTCAGTCATAACTTTTTCCAGAAATTTGAATCTTTCAAATGTCACTTTACAAAAATATCAGTTCCCATATAAATGAATAGTCTTATGCCTTTGATGTTAGAGATTAATAATAAAATAATACTATCAATAATATCATACCTGTTCACATCGCCATCACTTTTAATTTTTATTCTTACAACTAGTCATCTTCTCAGTGGCTGTTGAGAAATTGCAACTGTTTGTCCCATCTCAGTTCTTTCTTGCATTCTTTCTTGCCTTGCTGCATCCATCTGCATAGTGTTTACTTTCTTGTAAAAAAAACTGTGTTACAGAGGTAACTCCTGAAGACTACCTACTCTAGCAGCTGAGAATACCTCCATTGTTTTCTGTTCATCAGCTGTTGTTTGTGTTTACAATCTCTCAGTTTCTTTTTCCTGTAATACTCTCTCCACAATATCATTTCACCTCGCATCTTCTCCTTCCTTTGGCTGTGCCTGTTCATCAAATTTATCAGCACTTGTATTTTCATTCCTCCATTTTCCAGTTTTGTAACAGTTCTGTAGCAGATATTTCATCTCCTTCTCCTTCCTTCAGGAAGTTTTCTTATTCTCCTCTCTCTCCATCTGTGCTGCACTCTCCTTTACCATGGGATTCCCAGAACTGCAATAGAAGCCCTCCAGTGCCACCTAGCAGCCCCAGAGAGTGTTTCACTTCTTCTCCTCTAAACAGTACAGGTACTTTATTAAAATCATTATAACAAAGTACATTGGGCCAGATTCATGAATGGCTACACTATATGCAGCTATCATGTGCGTGTCATGGAATGCCATGCATACAATAGCACACTATTCTGCAAAACAAAAGTACAAGGCAGAGTATGCTAATGACAGCATAAGTAGCCAAATCACATGCTAATTAACCAATTCAACATGGCAGAGCTATTCATGAACCTGTAAAGCAATCTTGTACACTCAGTGTAGCCATTTGTCCTGAAATGCAAAACTCTTTGGATTACAGCCATGATTATACTTTGAAAAAAATGTTAGCAGTTGCTGGTGCTATTATAAACCTGCATGTGCAACAGGCTTTAATTCAAGGTGCTGCTGCCAGACTTCAGACAAGAAGAAGGGTGTTTAGATTTCACTTGGCTTACCAAAGACTGCATGACACAGAAATTGTAGAGAGAGAGAGATATCAGGTGGACTGGGAAACAGTAGAGTAAATATGCAACCTCTATCACCCTCATCTGAGGCCCTAGAGAAATCATGGAGAACCCATCCCAATGCAAACAAAGGTATATGTAGCATTGCATATATTAGCTACAGGTACTTTCCAGAGACCCACGGATATATTGGGGGTGTCACAGGCATCAGCTTCCAGAATATTGCAACAGTTTTTGAATGCAATGCTACAACATGTGAGGAAGCATAACTGTTTCCCACACAACCCACAGGAAAGAGCAAGAACCATGAAGGAATTTTAAGCAATAGCACATTTTCCTGATGTTTTGGGGTCATATATTGCACAAACATAGTAGGTAACACTTTTCAATACTCAGGAAAGGAGGTGCATTAACAGAAAAGGATACCGCTTTATAAACTGTCAGGCTATCTGTCTGTAATGCCCAAGGGATCATCTGCAATATCTGTTCAGGTAACCAAGGCAGTTTTCACAACTCACACATGTGATACACCTGCGAGTCCTACACAAGGTTTGCTAGGAGTGACTTTCCACAAGGGCATCTAGTGGGGGATGCAGGTTATGCACTGGATCCATGACTCATGATACCTATGAGAAACCCATACAACTGCACTGAGCAAGGATACTATGGTGCTCAGGCTCAAACTAGGAGTATCATAGAATGTGTACTTGGCTTGCTCAAATCAAGGCTCCAGTGTCTAGACACCTTAGGAGGAGCCCTGCAGTATGACCCAGCAACCTCTGCTGAAATACAATCTGTTCCATTTTGCACAATATCATTCTTAGAAGACCGCTTCATAAAAAACAACTAGGGCAGGACCATAGTTCCCAGTACTACAGCAGGGTCAACAACTACAGCAAATACAGATAAGGAGTCTGAGGGGAACCACCAGCTGCAGATGAATGCATGCACAACATGACATTGCTCTGGTGAAGAGGCAAATTATAGCATATACACTGAATACCTAAATGGAACAATAATAGCCATAGCACATACAAATATTAAAAATCATGCCTGCCAAACTGTACAACCTATAATTACTATAATAGTTGTATTCTGTTAACATTAGACACAGGCAGCCCCCACCACCACCAAGGAGACATCTGCCAACTGCATTATTATCAATGTAAGTCTGGAAACTGTACAGAAAAGCAATACAGTTATATAACTACTGTGTTATGCAAATTTATTTTATGTCAGTAAGGTGATACATATCTTAGGTTTACAGTAATGTCCGTAAGAGCTTATGAGTGATGTTTGTAATACACAGCTATGTATTTTG